>NC_092861.1:94248063-94330643 GCF_032062135.1 Pyxicephalus adspersus
TTTTACATGATTGTGTGTTTCAAACATTTTTTATATTCATTATATCTACTAGACCCCTATTCGGACATATTTCTGTAAGTTAAAGGTCTACAATTTAAAAAAAAATCTAGACCTCAGTGTAACGCCCAGGTGGTTAATAACATATCTTTGTGATGACAACAACAATGGTACGCAAACAAGACATTGCAATGGTAGTATCAAATATCAGTGAATAAAAATAAATATGTTAATGGAGGTATAACGCAGTATATAACAATGTACAGTAGTTGTAATACGATACAAAGTTAATTTCATAATGTTCAAATGTTTTCAGATTCTCATGTGGTAGATATATAGTATAGTGAAGTAATAGGGGAGTAACGATTTACTATAGGCTATTGAGGTGTATATATCAGGGAGGTACTATGTAAAAAAGAAAGAAAGTAGAAGAGAAAAGAAGAAAATAGAAAGGGTTTAAAGCTAACCACATCGTTAAGACTTGGGGTTTTGGTTGCTTGCAGGTTGGTGATCCACTTGCATTCTAATTGCAGTAGTTTCCTGTCATGGTTGCCATCTCTGGGGTTGGTGGAAACGTGTTCAAGGCCAGTGAAGGTGATCAGGGAGGCATCATATTTAAAATTTCTTCCGGATACGATTATATGGACATGCTCATAAATTCTCTTTTTAAGTTGTCTCTTCATTTTACCAGCAAAGTGGGCACCACATTTGAACGAGATGAGGTATGTTCCTCCCTGTGTGGTACAATCAATGTGATGATTGGGTCGATGGATGGTGCCATTGGGGAGTACCATACATTGAGATTCATGGATCCATTGGCGTTTATTGCAATGGCCACATTTAAATGTGCATTTGACTAGTGCTGATGGAGAGGTGGTGTTAACGTGACTGCGTACTAGTTGATCTCTTAGTGATGATGCTCTTCTACACACTAAACGAGGTCTATTGCCCACGTATTTGGCTAGTGATGGGTGGTGATGTGATGATGGGTGATGGGTATATTCCAGTATTTATGACTAATGTTTCGTATAGTATTATGTTGCATTTTATTATTCAAGCACTCCTTATCTTGGAACTATCAGTGTATACATTATCAGTCCCCAACCTACTCTGCACTCCCCCACTATTTGTAAGGGGACTGGGACAAAATCGCCTGTAACTCTATCCTATGTATACATGTACCTTCTATGTTTTTTATTGAATGTTATATGAATCTAATATAACCTACTCACAATATATATATACTTATTGCCAACAAAATCCCTGCTTTTTGTCTTTCTTTCTTTTTATACCTATTGTATAATTGGAGTTGGCAACACTAAATATCAATGTTGATACCATTTAAGGGTTGACTAATTCCCACTAATTCCCTAATTCCCATTAATCTCTAACCAATATAGTGGTGGTAGCTGTTCACATGGTGTTTTTAGTAAAACAGTGGGCATTTTCTGTAAGCTATCACAGGCACTTAACTAACCTAACCCTTATAATGACCCCTTTACACTTTACCTCCCACCTATTACTGAAATTTACTCTTCCCCATAACCCCAACAATGTTTCACTGAATGTCAGACTTTGCTATTTAAAGAAAATGTCCTGGAAGATTCCTAACCAGGGAATGTTTCAGTGAAGGTCAGATTCACTGCTTTATAATTAGACCCCCTAGTCTCACTCTAAGAGGTGTTCATTGTGCCCCTAGACATAAAGCTTTAAAAATTTCATCAGGTTAAAGCTTTAACATTTTGGAAGACTTACCACAATCCAGTGAGCAATTGGTGGCAGCTATGGAGCAGAACCGCTTCAGCTTCATTAGCTATTACCCTATTAGGATAAAAGTAAAAATGAACTGGCACAGATGTGTGTAGTTGTGCAGTGGTTGTGTTTTTAGATTGCTTGTTGGAAACATGTTGCTGCACTCCAGAGTATATTTCCACTGAAAAAATAAATCAGTACAGATTATTAAAAGTAGTTGTTTCTGATATCCTGGCTTAGAATCTAATTACTGATTTAGTCCATATTTTGCTTTAAACTGTTCTTTAGTTTTTTTTACAGAAGAAAAGGAGCTATTTAAAAACAGCACACAGATCATTTTCAAGTCTCTCTCTGTGCACAGACATCTTTCAGCAAAGGAGAAAACTGAAACCATACCTTTATGCAACTACATAATTATATTTAAAAAGGGTTTTCTGGTAAGGTAGATTGTTAGAGTAAAAAGTTACAAAAGCTTAGAAGTGTTTTAAAATAAGTTTTAAAAGTATTAAATAAACTAAAGTTTTGCAATCTGGCTTGCCAAGATCCAAGATTAATATCGTGCGAAAGATCTTCTAGATTCAGTAAGGCATGAACAGTTATTTGGGAGATGTCTCTTCTCTCCAAATCCCTTTTTCTCTGTTACCATTGAGTGTTGTGAGCTGCTTCATGCTGCTTCTTGCTGCTTCAGAAAAGACATGCAAAATGATGGCAAAAATCCAGGTAATAATCCTAAATATTTTAGCATAATAACGATATAAAAAAGTTGACCACCTACTCAGTCAGGCCCTTATCCCTCTCTTCCTGCCACATGTTTCGGCCCCATTTTTCTTCTTCTGAGTCTAAGTCTGAGTACTCTTTGGTATCTTTATGTACAGTCAGAGGGAGAACTAAGCACAAAAGAATATACTCAATATGTTTGAACACATCAACATCTTAAACAGTGCCTGCAGATTTAGGTTATATAATTACAAAAAAATTAAAACTAAAGACAATTGGCCTTTCCAACTATTTTGTTTCAATCAAGTATATTTCCAACTATTTTGTCAACAAAAATTTTATACATGTAATTGCGAACTGTGAAAAAGAAAGTGCACCCCCCTTTTTCCCTAAACTGGGTGATCTAATGTTTTCCTGTTCAAATATGTTTTCCATTGGTGTATTTAATTCTTTATATGACTTGAAAATAAATAATTAAACAGTCACCTCAGAGCCATAAGCCTGGTGTGTAACCCCCTAAGGTGTTGTTGGCAGTGGTAAAACATCTATTTAACCTCCCTAGCAGTTCATCTCTTTCCAGTTTCCATTGTTTTTCATGAAAATTTATTTTACAGTATATTATAATAGTATGAGTATAATAAAGTTTGAAACACAAAATCATGTAAAAATAAGAAACTGAAAAAATTAATATATATATATTTATATATATATATATATATATATATATATATATATATATATTTTTTTTTTTTCCTAATTAAAAAAAAAATAATCTACTCATACTATTTTATTATACTGTAAAATAAATATTTATGAAATACAATGTACTGCTTTTACACATATAAATCTATTGTATTGCATTTAATATAATTATTTTGTATTGAATGCAATACAAATGGATTTTGAATTTCCCACCCCACCCCCGTGACTCATCGCGTGCAGAAGACGCCGGAGGAAGAAGACAGGGATCGCGACGATGGACGCCGGCGGATCAGGTAAGACTGTATTTACTATTTCTTCCCATAGGTTTACCTACCCCGAGTGTGACTCTTGGTTACCGCTTTCTTTTGGGGTCACTTTGGGGTTACTGCTAGGAAGGTTAAACACAGATTGATCCTCTTTTTGTAATTGCTTGGTGAGGCAGAAACTCTTCTGTTTTTGCATCCTGTTTTCAGTGGTATTGTACATTTTTTGGTTCATTGTTTAGGTAAATACTAACTTCTGAATTGTTTTTCTAGCAAAACCCTCATTACCAGGTATTAATATAATTCTGCATGCTCCTTGGGACACATTTTTCAACACATTTTAACTTTTAGATAAGACTGAAGTTAACAGGGTTCATTTACTTGGTAAACTTGATGATCACCTATTTTAGTGAAGCATCATCTTGCAAGGATGTTTTGTTTTCACTTAGTGTCAGGAATCAAACCTGGGCCTTCTGCGGTGGCTGGCAGTGGACCATTGCACTGAGCCACCTAAAGTGCTGGAAAGCTCTGTACCTGATCACTTAGGTAAACCTTGTCTGATTCTATTCTTTGATGAACTCCTGTGCTCCTCCCAGCTACTTCCTTTAAAATGGCTGTGTGGAACTTCCTCTGTGCCAGAATATTTTGCTCCTGACAATATCCTGGTGTTTGTATTGCTGATCTTTTTTCTTTTGTTTGCTGACTACCTGTGTACCGATCTTTGGCTGCTGTTTTACTGACTACTCTAAATTCTGATTAAGCTTCTTAGATTATATTGCTAATGTGTGAACCAAACCAGGCCTGCCTTCACTGTGAACTTGCTTGCTGTTCCAGCTACTGGACTCCGAACCTGAATCTAGACCGTGACAGAATATTCTGGCACATTGATGGAGTCCGCTGTGGCAGCTGCTATGACCCCTTTCAGGCAGCAAATTGCTGAACTACAAGATTTTGGTGTAACTTTCCATAAGAAGTTTTCTGAACGGGAAGGGACCAGTGACCTGCAGAGAGTAGTACCACTGAAATTCAGTGGAGACCGCCATCAATATAGAGGATATTGACGATGGATTGCGGATACAACTTGGAAACCAGACGCTCAGAAAAGTCAGTTCCAGTGAGGGCTTTCTGAGTTAGTTAAGGATGAGCTTGCCAGAGTGGAAACTCCAGATGATCTTGATGCATTTATCCAACTATGCATCTGCATTGATCAGAGACTCATTGAAAGAAGGAAGGAGAGACTGGGAATGTTTGGAAGTAATGGAGGTATGTGCCCTCCGTATGGTCAAACAGCACAGAATGGTCCTAAAGTCCGGACGCACCTGAACCTATGCAGATTGATAAAATAAAAAGATCTATCACCATTCAAGAGAAAGAGAGACGGCGAGCTGAGAATTTATGTCTTTACTGTGGACACCATGCAGTTAACTGTCCAAACAAGTTGAAAAGAACAATTGCTGCAACTGACATCAGAATATCAAAACAAGTGAATTCCATTGCTCCATCAGTCTTGCAGTTGATACAACCAGGAGAGACAATCTATGCTCAACCATCCTGTTTTGTCATTCCTATCCAAATTATCTTGGGAAACCGTGAAATTCTGAGGGAAGAGCTCACCTTTATCATCTGGTCCAATCACCCATGAAACCTTCCCTCTTAACCTTAAGATTGAGTCTGATCACTGTGAGACTATCAGCTTCCAGCTTATTGCATCACTCAAGTTTCCAGTTATTTTGGGGATCCCGTGGTTTTCAACTAATAACCCTTCTATCAATTGAGGGACAATTTCTTCTGAAAAATCTCTTCTGATTACACTGTAAGGCAAGCTCGCCTCCGGTCAAGGAATCACTAAACTTGAACTGCTATCAAGTGCAAAGATACAATTTGGTCGCATTGTTTTCCATATCCGAGCTGGAATTAGGATGTCTCAAAGAATTCCTGGATGAGAATCTAAAAAAAGACTTCATCAGACACTCTACTTCTCCTGCAGGGGCAGCACTGTTCTTTGTAAAAAAAAAAAAAAGAAGGATGGTACTTTACATCATTGCATAGACTATAGGGAACTTAATGCCATCACGGTGAAGAACCGTTATCTGCTTCCTTTGATTTCTAAACTATTAGAATGTCTCTGCTCTGCAAAGATATTCACCAAATTAGATTTAGGGGGGCCATATGACCTTGTCCGTATTCAGCAAGGAGACGAATGAAAAACTGCCTTCAGAACCAGATATGGACATT
This sequence comes from Pyxicephalus adspersus, assembly GCF_032062135.1. NCBI lineage: Eukaryota > Metazoa > Chordata > Amphibia > Anura > Pyxicephalidae > Pyxicephalus > Pyxicephalus adspersus. Next base: position 94,253,730 of record NC_092861.1, read on the forward strand.
TCAAATATTTGGTCATGCCATTTGGCCTTTGCAATGTGCCTGCAACTTTTTAACATTTTATCAATGATGTAATTAGAGATCTTTTAGATCAATTCATTATTGCCTGATTGGATGACATTCTCATCTTTTCCGACGACCTGGAAGAACATCGCAAAAAAAACTGACTTTATATCAAATTGGAAAAATTTGCCGAGTCACACTCGGGGTATGTTAACCTATAGGAAGGTTAGTAAATAGAGTGCTTACCTAATCCGCCAGCGTCCCGCGCCGTCCAGCGCTGCAATTTCCATCTTCTTCCTCCTTCTGTGTCCGATGAGTCACCAGGAAATTCAAAATCTATTTGTATTGCATTCAATACAAAATAACTGAATTAAATGCAATACATTGGATTTTTATGTTTAAAAGCAGTACAATGTTTTCAAGAACATTTATTTTACAGTATTTATATTAGTATGAGTATAATGTGTATTTTTTTTTTAATTTAAAAATTCATTTTTTTTTTTTAAATATATAGATTTTTTTAATTTATTCAATTTGTTGTTTTTACATGGTTGTGTGTTTTAAACTTTATTATACTCATACTATTATATTATACTGTAAAATTAATTTTCATGAAAAACAATGTACCGCTTTTAGACATATAAAATCGGAAAGAAATGAACCGCTAGGGAGGTTAATCCACAAGGCTGGTCCTGAGGTTCGTCCATGAGTCTAAACTTGGTGGAAATTTTGGGATCAGGAAGACCCAAGACTTGCTATCACATTCATTTTGGTGGCCAGGTATATGAAAGATGTGGAGAACTATGTAGCTTCCTGTCAAATCTGTGCAAGGAATAAGCAACCGCTCCCAGTACCTTCAAGGCCTTGGGGGTCAATCTCTATGGATTTTGTGGTTGACCTCCCTCCCTCTAAAGGACAAACTACTACTTTGGTTGTCTTTGATCGCCTTACTAAAATGGTTAGTTTTGTCCCTAGTAGGGGTATAGCCACCACTCAACAGATGGTAAATTAATGGTTCGAGAAATATTCAGACTTCATGGAATCCCAGATAACGTGTCAGATAGGGGGGTACAATTTACTTCAAATATTTGGCAGAGTTTTTGCACAGCTTTGGGCATAACAGTCAATTTATCTTCTTCCTTTCATCCCCAATCCAACAGTCAGACTGAGAGAACAAATCAGACCTCGGAACAATACCTTCGATGTTTTGTAAGCTATCTTCAGGATGACTGGGTTGATACTCTTCCCACAGCAGAATTTCCCTATAATAACACAAAACACAGCTCTATCTCTCAAAGTCCCTTTTAGGTCAACATGGGGTATCATCCAGTGTTTTATCCCAAATCGTCCTATCTCCACTCCAATTCCTGCCTTAACAAATAGACTAGCAGTCTTACAAAGGACTCAAAAGAAATTGAGACATTGAAGGTAGCTCAAGAAAATTACAAAAGGACTGCTGATAGACATCGCAGAGCAATTCCTACAGTTCATATAGGAGATAAGGTTTGGTTAACTATCCAAAAATTTAAAGACACATGTTCCATCTTCGAAATTTGGACCAAAATATCTGGGACCCTTCCAAATCTCAGCTCAAATCAATCCAGTCAGCTTAAAATTTCCTGTTAGTATGAAGATTCACCCTGTCTTTCATGTTTCACTGCTCAAACCATTCAACGAAAACACTTTTCCTGGCAGAGTCCTTTTACCTCCTCCCCCTGTGCAGGTACAAGGGGAAGACATTTATTGTTGAAAAGATTCTTGACTCCAGGATCATCAGGAACAATATGCAATATATAATTCAATGGAGAGGATATGGACCAGAAGAGAATTCTCGGGAACCTGAAGAAAATGTTCATGCTCATAGGCTGACGAGAATTCCATCAGAGATTCCCTCACAAACCAGGCCCTAAGACACCCAGGCGCCGTCCTGAAAGGAGGGGTGTACTGTCAGGAATTGAATCTGGGCCTTCTGCAGTGGTTGGCAGTGGATCATTGCACTGAGCCACCTGAAGTGCTGGACAGCTCTGTACCTGATCACTTAATTAAACCTTGCCTGATTCTGTTCTTTGATGAACTCTGAACTCCTGTGTTCCTCCCAGCTACTTCCTTTAAAATGGTTGTGTGGAACTTCCTCTGTGCCAGATTAATTTGCTCCTGCCAATATCTAGCGTTTGTACTGCTGATCCTGTTTGCTGAATACCAGTGTACCTACCTTTTGGCTACTGTTTTACCGACTACTCTTCTAATTACACTTCTTGGATTATATTGCTACTGTGTGAACCAAACCAGGTCTGCCTTCACTGTGAGCTTGCTTGCTGTTTAAGCTACTGGACTCTGAGCCTGAATCTAAACCGTAACACTTAGCTTAACTAGTAAGGTGAACCTTTGTTGGTTTTAATCATCAAATCATGTACAATCCACAATCATGCTTTTTAACATTGTTTTTCATATTAATAAATATTTTGTGGAAATCAGAGTTTTTTCCTAAATGGTCCTAATAGCCTCCCAAAAAATAACATCTTCTGTCCTTCATTTGGCCTACAAAGACAAACATTTGACATGACATTCTCAAAACCACAAATAAACCACACAAAATCCACCTGTATTTATATGGCAATGTTAATTTCAACTTTATAAACATGGTTCAATATGTGGTACACACTTGTCAATTTAAATTTACCAAATAAGGTTTAAATTTGATTAAACACATGAAGCAAGTTTGAAAGCTTCAGAAAAGGTTATGATCTGTGGGACCTTAACACGAGAAATAACTCAAACCTGAATTTGTCTCCTCCTAAGGTAAAGCAGTTTCGTTCTTTAGGAAAATAACATTTAGAATAAGTTTTCAAAATAATGGATTCAAGTATAGCGCTGTCAACACATAAACAAGTGACTTCACTTTTGCATTTGGTTTGTTCTAGTATAAATATTTGTTTAGTTAATAAATGGTTGTTGCAGAATGTTTTGGGATGCTTACAATTGGTTTTCTTGTAAAAGATTAGGTGCATTTAATTAATATAATAGGTACATAGCATTTTAGCTACACTTTATTTTAGGGGTTCAGCTTATCTACTGGAAAATATTAGCACATTTCACTCCTCCCATTAAGCCATTGTCTGCTGGCTGGGTCTTTCCCTGACACTATTTCCAGGGAGTATTAACCAACAATGCATATTCACCTGCATTGGCTGGTTTCCAACAGTGTTCTTGCAGTAATGTTACTGCTGCATACTCCTCCACTGTATCCTGAGAAGATCCAACTTGTCACACTTACCTCTTCCTCGCTAAAGTGCAGGCATCTCTCCCCTGCACATGCGGGCAGTTTTGACTATGGGCATGTCTGTGCTCTCAAGTTTCATCAGTTTAACCTATCCTACTGGCCAATCAGAATATAGCCTCCTAATCATCCCTGGCTATTTGGATAGCTCAGACACAGCACTCAGCGTTTGTGCAACATGCCTCCACTAGTGCTGAGCCCCTAGCTCTACTGAGTATGTTCCTTTACACATGTTGGTGAATTCAGTGTTTACCCTGTCCTGCTCCTGGGTTAACCCCTTATTGCCAGGCTGTTGTTTCCCAGCCTATTCCCTTGCGCTGTTCCAGTGTTCCTTTCTGTCTGCGGTTGTTCCTGTGTCACCTACGCCTCCTGTTGCTTCCAGTGTCTCCCTTGTTCCCTGTGTCTCCAGTGGCCCTTGTGTCACTGGTGTCTATTTCCTGGATCCCTGATATTTGACCCCCGGCTTGTGATCTGACTTCTCTTGCTTGCTGCCTGCCTTGACCCTGGTCTTCCTTGACAATTCTTCTGCTTAATGATTTGGTACCATGTATCTTCCTGCCCATCCTGGCCCTTCTCAGGGCTCACACCACCTCTGTGCAAGCCATAGCGCCCCTAGTGGTCCTGTCTCCCAAAGCGTGACACAACTGTTGAACAGCCAGTAGGAAGTGACCACATCACACAGACAGTGATGTGTACACCCGAGCAAAGACTCTGCTTTCTCTAAAATGAAGAAAAGAAGCCTCTGGACTCTGAAGTGTCATGTGACTTTGGCTTTAGGTAAAAAAAAGTAATTTTTTGTGCCATTCATTAATTAGGTGGGGGTAGGGAAAGAAGGTTTTGGTTTGGACATAGCATCTAGAGATCAGCATTAGGGTAAACTATACTCAAGATCTCAGATATAACGTTGTACACTGTTTAGGGAATCAAAAAAATCCTTTCAGCTGTGTACTCTCACACTGGACTGCATTGTTATTTTGATATATATTTTGAAAAGGGCAGTTTGTTTTAGTACTTACAGTAGGTAATTGCTTACCCACTAAATGTCTGTTTGCTTGTTCAATACAGAATAACTGACTGCTGACCTCTACCTAGACACAACTACCTTTATCTGATGTTTTTATTACAAATAGGGCTGACCAAAAATGATCAGATATCTACCCAAGAAAATAGGTAGAAGTATTAGTTTTTGCATGGGACTAAGAATGGAATCTATCGCATTACTTCACCTCCACTGAATACATAGAATCTATTTATTACAGATAAAGAGGCCTCAGGGAGGCCTTGCTGTTTCATGTGATGCTTCTTTTTTGAGCTGCATTCTAAAGTAGCACTTTAGTAAACTAAATAAACAGCCTAAATACACATATGCCTTACATGTCAAATTGTATCTGTCTGTCTAGTGCTGAGATTTACACCAATTAGCACAGCCAGCCTGGTAACCTGACTTTTCTTTGCTACAGTCATGCAACACAACTAGATCAACTCCCTGCACTTACCCTGTGATCTGACCATGAAGAAGCAGCAATGAGGTCATTCATGTCTTTCTCTGTTGGCATGTTCACTGTCAACACATGCAAATTCAGGACACATGATTGGCCCCATGTTCCCCTGAAATGGTGTGCAGGACAGACAATAAATGTAGTAAATAGGATCTGTAACTAATATCAGACCAATAAATACTACAGGCATAAACAGCAATGTAGGAGATAAAGCCCAAATTAACAGCTAACTTGTACATAGAGGTCAGATAAGATGAATATACAGAACAGATGTACACACAATAATGAAGAGACCGGTAGTCCACTCGTGAGTGGCTTTCCTAATGTATTTTACTATCTAAGTATTCAGTCCCCTTGCTTCCTTTTCACAAATTTGCATTAATAACACTCCTCTTAAACCAGTTTAAGGCAAGTTGCAATATTATTTTTTGTATACAGTGGTACATCGGTTTGACAGTATCTTATGTGGATGAAATTTTGTTTCTGAAACCGAAAGGAGCTTCCAGATACGAAATTACAACAATGTTACAACATTGTAACATTACAACAATGTAACATCCTGTCTCTGCTCGTCTTGCCTTGTCTTGGCTCATCTCTCCTTGTCTCGGCTCCTGTTACTCACGCTACCACAGTCTCAGTAAGCTAGTAAACATCTCTGACTGCATCTTGAGTGATTGCTGTGCTTTTTTTCGATTTTTTGTGTGTGCTGTATACCGTGTGTGCTGGTAGACTATATGCTAAAAAGCGTCCTTATTAAAGGTAAAGTTTTTCTTGATTTTTCTATGTAACATTATTTTATATATGTTAAATAGTACAGTATTTAAAATAAATGTTACTTTTTTTTGGTTATCAGAACGGATTATTTCTATTTCCTTTATTTCTTATGGGGAAAACTTGATTCCAGTTACAAAATTTCGGTTTAAGAAAGTTTTTTTTTGAACCAATTAGTTCCGAGGTAACACTGTATCTCTTTTAAATGTCAGATTTATTCAAAACAATAGCATTTCTTGACAATAAAAGTCTGACTATAAGTGAAAACTAATCTCAAAGGCATTTTTTCCCAGCCTATTTTTGTGCTTCTGACTATTCTGTGCCCTCATTAGTTTCCCATTAGCTACACATTGTTGAACCCCTGTAAAAAAAAGTGATGTTTTTAACCTAATTGTGCTACAGCTTGCTACAATTTAGTTTGCTTTCACCTCACATTGATTAGTTTACAATCAATTTGTTATTTTCTTCACGTTAGGATTCAGTCCATTGCTTCCTTTGACTGAACTATGGTGTTTAATTTAAGCTTGCATAGCAAAAAGTTTCAAGCATAGCTACAAAAATAAGCCTGATAAAACCTCAAGCGTTTTGATGATATTCCAGTAAATTACCGATAAAAACAGCTTCTTAATTCTAGAGAACTATTCTTGTAGGGGATTCATGGCTTTTGCCAAGGAAGGATTAAGGCTAAAGTCCTATCTTTCTATAGAGAGGAAAGAACAATACCCTTGTCATGATGACATGGCTTATAAATTTTATTTCTCTCTAGTGACATGCTGTGCTTAGCCAATGTTAAAGGAATACAAATATTCAGTTAAACAAGAGTTTTCTGGTTCAAGTACACCTACAAGTGTTCTTGTGTCTATATTGTTTGAGAGGAATGTGTAAACATGCTGAAGGTTTTGAACTAATTTGCACGGTGCAGAGCTTCCCATCAGTTTTCCCCAACAAAACATATTTAAACCGGGGATGTGTTGGGCTTTAATAAACACATGATCATATTTATGAATGTGAAAGGAAGAATGTATAATTTACAGATCTGTCCACTAAAATCTGGGTAACTTATAGAAGTGACTAGCAAGAAATTTAGTGGTCAAGTTTGACCTGATTGTATATTTTAAATAGATTTTCTTTATGTATTATGATCCGGGCTAAAAGAAAAATATAATATTATAGTTAGGTAGATCCGAAATATTGCATATCAGTACCAAGTGGTACCCAGTCAGTAGCACACAATACAATACACAAACTGGTTATTACCTTAGCCAGGATTTTCTTGGTGGTACAAGTCTCCTTTACAGATATTTCCCATCACTTTTTGTGGCGGAAGTAATGGAAAATCTTTTTAGTTGGCACACAGGATGCAATAGAATACTTTGGGGGGTTTAAACACAAACTGGGATAAAAACCTGACAGAAGTAATGTACATGTCAGATACATGGTACTCTATATAAAATTGCAGCAGTTAGTAACATAGCTCTATCCCATACCAGCCACATAAAAATGAAAAAAAGCTGGAATGTGATTGGTGATGCAGAAAATAGAGGTGGAGGAAACTACATAGCCTTATGTGCAATTTGACAGTTTTTCTATTTTCTATTTTACATGGATTGCTCAAAACCATGTTAAAACAAATTAAAAGTATATCTATGCAGGGTAAGTGTGGAAGTTGAGAATGAGGTCCCACCCTATAGCTATGTGTGCAGCACACCATTACAAATATTGCCTTTTAGGGGCAAATAGCAAATGATATAAAACTATAATAGTAATACTAAACAAGCATAATACACCACAATTATATCAACCAATAAGAGAATACCAGACTGCAACAACATAATCTGCAATGTTACCATCAGTAACCAGATTTGCATGTGTACATCTTCACATTAGGTAATTTTAACTTTTTCTGAAAGCTTCTGAAAGCCATCTGTAAATATATTTAGTTAACCAAAAAAGGTATTGCCTACAATGTCTTTCCTTCAGCTAAAAGCTTTTGTAAATCATGTAACAACATCGGATTATAAAGTGAGGGAAAAAAGTATTTGATCCCCTGCTGATTTTGTATGTTTGCCCGCTGACAAAGAAATGACCAGCCTATAATTGTAATGGTAGGTTTATTGTTGGTGTGAGAGACAGAATAACAACAAAACAACCCTCAGAAAACCCAGTGCTCAAAAGTCAGAGCTTGATGTGCATTGTAGTGATTGTAGTGAGTGAAATAAGTATTTGATCACCTATCAACCAGCAAGATTTTAGGCTCCCAGATCTATGCAGGTAACAAGCTCCTAATCCAAGCTTGTTACAGTACCTGTAAAAAAAGACACCTGTCCACAGAAGCAATCAATGAATCAGATTCCAAACTAGCCACCATTACCAAGACAAAAGAGCTGTCTAGGAATGTCAGGGACAAGATTGTAGACTTACACAAGGCTGGACTGGGCTACAAGACTATCGCCAAGCAGCTTGGTGAGAAGGTGACAACAGTTGGCGCGATAAATCGCAAATGGAAGAAACACAAAATAACTATCAATCTCCCTCAGTCTGGGGACTCCGTGCAGGATCTCCCCTCGTTGAGCTGCAATGATCAAGAGAACGGTGACAAAGCAGCCCTGAGCTACACGGGGGGAATGATCTCAGGGCAGCTGGGACCATAGTCACCAAGAAAACAATTGGTAACACACTGCGCCGTGAAGGCCTAAAATCTTGCAGAGCCCGCAAGGTCTCCCTGCTCAAGACAGCACATGTACAGGCCCGTCTGCAGTTTGCCAATGAACATCTGAATGATCCAGAAGAGAACTGGGTCAAAGTGTTGTCATCAGATGAGACCAAAATTGAGCACTTTGGCATCAACTCAACTCGCCGTGTTTTGAGGAGGAGGAATGCTGCCCTTGACCCCAAGAACACCATCCCCACTGTCAAACATGGAGATGGACAAATTAGGCTTTGGCGGTGTTTTTCTGCAAAGTAGACAGAACACCTTCACTGCATCGAAAGGACAATGGACAGGGCCAAGTACCGTCAAATCTTCGTTGAGCACCTCCTTCCCTCAGCCAGAACATTGAAAATGGGTCATGGATGGGTATTCCAGCATGACAATGACCCAAAAGTCACAGCCAAGGCAACAAAGGAGTGGCTCAAGAAGAAGCACATAAAGGTCCTGGAGTGGCCTAGCCAGTCTCCAGACTGGTTGATAGTGGATCAAATACTTATTTCACTCATTACAATGCACATCAAGTTCTGACTTTTGAGCACTTGGTTTTTGAGGGTTCTTTTGTTGTTATTCTGTCTCTCACACCTACAATAAACCTACCATTACAATTACAGACTGGTCATTTCTTTGTCAGAGGGCAAACATACAAAATCAGAAGGGCATCAGATATTTCTTTCCCTCATTGTACATACAGTACTCCCTGACTTTAGATCAAATTGCAAAGAATTTTGGGCCTTTGGGTGTTTTTAAAATGTTCTGCGGCTACTCAAACACAAATTTCCAACATACAGCTGTGGACAAATTTGTTGGTAGCCATACAGGTAATTAAAAAATGTTTATTACCTAATGAAAACTGAATTAAATAAAAAAGCAATAGTATGATGTGCTGTACCTATGTATGCCTTTCATTTGTCATTAAGTAGGTTAGAAAAATATTGATACATTGCAATATATTCTTGAAATGTAACATTTGACAGATGAGGTACCTTCCATCTTTTACTTACAATTTTATATTTTTGTTTCTGTTTAGATAACAGTATCTGATGAAGAAGTTTCTAATCCTGCATGCATGGATCTGGTCAGAACCCCACAAATGAGAAAGTGCACTTTAATTCTTATGTATGCATGGTAAGATTCATACTGTAAATTCTATTTAATACTAGTTAGAACAGTGGTTCTCTACATCTTAGACATGCTAAATACTATACGAGTATAAATGTAAAAATAATAGGTCAACTTACTTTACCAGCAAGAAGGGCCCTGTCATACTTTTTAAAGATTCGTTTGCTGATGGCAATTTGATATGGTTGATAGGAGAACACTATCTAATTTGTCATTTAGGAGGTGGTAAATTGTACACTGTTAGAGCAAAGAGCAAAACTCCAAGGTTCAGTTTGACATGTATTTTAAATATTTAGTAGGTATTTAGTAATATTTTGTTTAGTAGGACTAAACAAATCTGAAATAATGGTGCACTGTTAAAAGTGTTAACTGGGAAAATGCATCATTTAAAGTCAGCCATGTTATACATATTCTGCACTGGCTTAAGGGCAAGAACTTCTCTCTCTCTCTCTCTCTCTCTCTCTCTCTCTCTCTCTCTCTCTCTCTCTATATATATATATACACACAGTATATATACACACCCAATACAATACATGCTTTAAACAGTTTCTGCTGGCCATTGCTTGTTCACATCATAGGAGCACTGAGACCTATGATATCTGCTCCACTCACTGTGGATGTAGCATATAGCCTTTACAAGTTTATTTCATTTTTCCGTGGAATAGGATTTATTGATGAACAGATTGTTTCAACATGCTGCACAATATGTGTGCAGTATATAGTGATTTAAAGTGTTGAATCTTGCATTCAACTATCAGGTTGTGTGTAGCACATGTTTTTCCCGTCTCTTCTGTAGAAAGACAGTGGAACCAATATATTTATTTAAAGTGTTTCGAAAGGTAAAATTTGACATTAGTGAAACTAGGTAAACTGGATTTTCACAAGTTATACCAGTTATATCAATAAGCTTCCCTGCTCCTGAAGTTGTAACACATCTTAGAAGACATAAAAATTGATTACTCACACTACTGGTGTAGGTTTGATGGAACGTAAAGAAAATGCATATTGCACCAAGGCAAAACAATCAGTAGTTTAGGGTGGGTTTCACTCAACATAAAATGATAAAAAAGTGAACAATGGTGTAGCAGTAAATCAAGGTGTATGGTGAGCCAGACACAGGGTGTGAAAGGTAATAAGAATGTAAGAGGATAACTTTATACATTACAAGCAAAATTTGTGAAGTAAAAATGAGGATGTCAAAGGAATTTTAGTTACAGGAACTTGAAATGCACTGTAGGCAGAGCAGAGATTAAAACTGGTCTTGGATGCCATTTTTGGTAAAGCACCAAGTGATACCTCCCTAGAATGTCAGAGTCAGTTTGGCAGATTTTACATAAAATTCACTTCTTATGGCCAAGATAATACATGTTGTTTTTACTTAAATCCCTGTGGGAACGTTATCTTTCATTATCAACCTAAAAGCCACTTTCAGAAAAAATTTGCTTTTCTTTCCAAAACAGCTGTTAATGTTTAAAAGAAAAGTGTTAGTAGAAGAATGTCACTGGAAATGTGTTGCTTGTATCCACAGGATTTTATAAATTTTGGAGCAGGGTCTAATTGGTTTCATAAGATGTAATGCAAGGCCTTTGTGCCTAGAGCAGGTAGAAAACCAGTTCTGCAATGCATCATAGATTTGTTCTTTAGTCTCATGTTGAAATCATATGAAACTAACTTCTGATATAGAAGAATAATGTAATATAAGAGACTGTTGTTACCATCTGAAGGCAAACCCTTAATTATTAGGATTGGACCTATTATCTGGCCCACCCTGTTGTCCAGTATAGGATTAGTAACTAAAGAATGACAAGCTATGTCTGAGTCGATAGAAGAAACTGATGACTCTACCCTACTGTAGAATGTTAGGTTGAATGCCATAATATTAAAAGGAAACATGTAGTAACAAACAAATGGAGGCAACCATTTGCTGACACCAAACTATGTACTGGAATTAAGTCCATACAGGATGTCTATAATTTACAAACAGACCTGGATATACTTTTTGATTAGGCAGCCAAGTGGCAAATTACATTTATTATTGAGAAATGTAATGTTATGCACTTGGGGGCTAACCACATGCATGCTTCATACTGTCTAGGGCAGTGGTCCCCAACGGACCACTAATCTCACGGACTCCAGACCGTTCACTGGAAGCCGCGTGTCACTCAAACGGGAAGAAATTTCCCCGAGTGACTTCATGATGCCAGAACACGCCCACTCTCACATCGCAGGTCTGAGCCTGGTCCAGAGGCACAACCCACCCACCTCCCTGAGCCTGTGATGCGTACAGGAGACATAGTCTTTTGCTTTGGCCAGGGCGCCCCCTGGAGAGGGTCCCCTGAGCCAGCTGGGGGGTGCACTGGCCAGGGCCGCAGCCAACCTGTCAAATGGTTGGGGACCCCTGGTCTAGGGGGAATACATTTGGGGGTGTCAGAAATAGAAAAGCACCTGGGGGTTCTGGCAGATAATAGACTTAATAATAGCATGCAATGCCAAGCTGCAATATCTAAAGCTAGCAAAGTACTTTCTTGTAGTAAAAGAGGAATAGACTGCAGAGATCCAGGCAAAATCCTGCCCCTGTAAAAAGCATTGGTCAGACCACATCTGGAATATGCAGTCCAGTTTTGGGCACCCGTTCACAAAGATTTTGTGGAATTATACAGAGTGCTCAGAAGGGCAACTAAAATAAGGAATGGAGGGGGTCAGATTAGCTGAACTGAATCTATTCTCCTTTGAGAAGAGACGTTTAAAGGAGGATATTGATCACCCTGTATAAATATATAAATGGTCCATATAGGGAACTATCTTTCCAACTATCCACTTTAAGATTGTTATAAAGGACAAGAGGGCACTCTTTGCGTCTGGAGGAAAAGAAGTTTAGACTCGGGATAAGGAAGTGATTCTTCACTGTTAGGTCTGTGAAAATGTGGAATAGGCTCACTCAGGAAGTAGTTTTATAGATTGCTTTAAGAAAGGGCTGGATGCTTTCCTAGAAGCACAGAATATAACAGAATTTATAGGGTATAAAAGCTTTAAAGTAAAGATAAAAGACACTGTTGATCCAGGGAACATCGAATTGATCCATGGAATCAGGAAGGAATTGTTTCCCCTGTTGGAGCAAATTGTACCAGGGTTTTTTTGCCTTCCTCTGGACCGATTATGTCCATAGGGTTTTATATCTGGGATATGTTTATTTCCCTATTGTTTGAACTTGAATGACTCACGTCTTTTTTCAACCTGATTTACTATGTAACCACTGGAGTTTAACCATATCATCTGATGGTGTAGACATAGTAAAAAAGCATTCCATTGTGTGTTTTACCTTCAGTTCTAGGCTTGGGTTGGTAGTTAGCTAACCGATCTTTTCACTTTTCTATATGATGAACAACATACAAAACTGAGGCTTTTGATGGGCTCCTCATGGAACTGTTTTAATCTTACATGAACAAGGGTGACTGCATAGATGTTTGTTTGTCTGCCCGCCCAAAAAAATACCTGTCATAGTCCCCAAAAATTTGTTAGGAGCCAAAACTATATAACAGGAGTATTGTGCGTGACAATTCTGTTTGGCTGGATATTTATGTTCAGTAAATATTTTGGAAAAGTTGTGCTAGCTGGCTATTCTATTAATATGTATTTTTTTTATTATTTCTTATTGTCTTAGTTATTGTAATTTTTTTCAGGTTTACAAGTGCCGTCATCTACCAGGGTCTTGTTATGCGTCTTGGGATTGTATCTGGGAGTCTATATACAGACTTTTTTATATCTGCTGTGGTGGAGTTACCAGCTGCTGTTCTAATTCTAATCTCCATTGATCGTATTGGGAGAAAACTTCCATTTGCGTTAAGTAATGCTGGAGCGGGTATAGCTTGCCTTATAACTGCTGCAATATCAAAAGGTATAAACAATAAAAGCAAGTATGAGTATCCTCACTAAAGAACATAAACAATTATAATATATACAATAATAATAATACAATATTATTATAACACAAGGTCAGCCTAAGGCCTAAAAAATGTTATATAAACTGTGGACCTGTGGGAACCCTAATCTAGTGTGTCCTGGACAGGATTTGGGAGTTTACTCCATAACAAATTTGAGATTTTCCCCCCCAGACCCACTTACACAAATGAACACCAGCAAATGTATATTGTGTATGTTGTTGGTATACAACAAAAATAAAGGTCTAAAAGTAAACTTGTGTCGAAAGAAATATTGAAACCACCTTTACTGACTTCTCTAACCGCAATTCTATTGACAAGGAACAAATATGCTGCATGGGAATTCAACATTAAATCAGAATCCCTAATTTGCATACTTTTCCTGGGACAGTGGCTCTGATAATATTGTAACATTAGGATCATCATATCAAAGACTATCATTTTAAATGGATCAGGCCAGCCATTATTAGGTCAAATGATTAAAAATAGAATAGTTCACCATTATTTCCATTATTTGCAAAATATTTAAAGTTGCTCAAAATTAGTGTGCTGTTTTTTAAATATACATAATATATATTTTTAAAGGAAGTCTGCAAACAAGATTGCCTTTTTACTTCTATATATTCTAGTTTTTACATACATTTTTTGATAGGAGAAAGGGTTTAATACAAATCAATTTTGAGTTACCTGCTTTTTTAAGAAACATTTGTACTCTTTGGTACTAGAGATGACAACAATAAAGAAAGCATGTCATAAGAGTCAAATATGGGCTTTAATTGATGTTGATTTACCTCCTGCAACATTTATGCTTCAACGTACAATCAAAGTAAAAAAACTCAAACAGTAGTCTAAATCTCCTCACTTCTACCCTACACGAGTATACTCCTAATAAGCATCTTACTTATCTCCATGAAAGAAGGGATCAGGCAGAATTGGCCAGTCTATATATGTACCCGAACAATGTCAATGCTAAAAATAAAGGGACTAGCAGTCGAAAAGCTGTCCAATGATTTTTAAAATCCAGGAAAGTTGATTCCTCCTTATATATCCACACATCTTCCACTTTATGCTGGTGCCTCTGGGGCTCTTCTCACTGCAAAACTCCTGGACCATTTACAACACAGTATCCTTTCCAACTGCTAGGGAGTATGACATCAAATGCTGCAGTCAAGCGAACAATGTCCATTAGAAACCTTAGCTTTCTTGAAGTCTTAAACCCATACTTTTTTCAATAGCAGAACCAATGTCAGTTCAACAAAGTTATACTTCACAAATTTAGTTTTTGATTTAGAGGGCACTGAGAAAAATAGGTTGTGCTAAGTAGTGACTGTGGATTGAAGGTGTATGGTTAAATAAAATATCTCACTTACAATAATCTAAAGATTAAAAAAAAGCATATACACAGAAAGCTAACATATTTTCTAAACCTATTTTAAAAACTGTATGAGTTTCAATTTTACAGCAACGATCAGCTTTGGTCGGGACTATGTTACACAGTACAACAAGGAATTAGTGCTTCCCGCAAAAAAATAGGGGAATAGAAAATGTCTGGTGTAGTGAGAGGAAAAAATACCTATTGTTGGTCAGTGGAAAAGTGCTCATCGTTGGTTGTCACAGGGGAAAAAAAGCCTGGAGTTCCTAGTCAGTGGAAAGAAATGATTGCCAGAAGTTGGTAGTGTCCCAGTGTTGGTGTCCTTGATGTTAGTTGTCAGGAGGAAAAAATTATGCATTTTGTTAGTGTAATGGGAGGGTAGAGGTTCCCAAAGGTAGGTCAGTAAAGCAAATGTGCTGAACAGATAGTGGTTGATGTCAGTAGAATACACTTACCTTGCACTTCTGTCTGTTCTTCCTGCTCATTTAACTTTAAAGCTGGGGCTGCACAGACTCTGTCAGGTAGGAGATCACAATATTGCTTAGAGCAGGCTGCTGCGGGAAGCACTGCAGAGCTTGGCTCTTGGACCCAGCACATATTTTTAATAAAAACCTGCCTGTCTGTCTTCCTATAAGCAATGTAAAGGTTTTTTAATTTAAAGTTTTGTATTTCTTCATTTTTTCAGAGGAACATAGTTTTAATGTGTCATCTAGATGAAATACCTGTATACCAAATACCTGTAGCAGTTGTTTTGTACTTCTGCTGTGGCCAAATGCTTAGCCACCCTAATTTGGCAAAGCTTTGGCACATGATAGTATTATCAAAGCTTTTCCGCTCTCTTCTATTCCTACATTCCTATATATAGTAATATGGTTATATAGAGCCAATAGTAATAAATGATTAGATTGAGCTTGTCAACTACCTCCTGCCCAATCATAGTGGCATTTGGGCAGAACAAAGGCTTTCAAAAGCTGCCACAGTTGTATATCCCCAGATGCCTGCATTTTTTACTTGTCTTGTTTTCTTAACCAGACCAAGTGTGTTTTTTTATTTAGCAATAATGATGGAGATTATTTGATGTTTGGGTGCAGTTATAGCCATGTTAGTGTATTTTATTTTTTTATTAGAAATACAATTTTGTTAAACATTTTTTATAAATTATTTTAGGCATGCAAAGCCTAGTTTCTATTTTAATCATCCATTAAAGTGGAAACTTTTCTGCTTAGTAGACATATACTGCTGCAGTGTGAACTTTGCACTGTGGTTTTTGAAACATTCAGCATTATTTGTAATAGAAGCATGTCATCACTCTTTAATCAGACAAACTGGTGTCAAGGCTTCTGGAGCGGTTACCAGCTAAAAACAAATGTTGAGTGTAGTGAGAATAATAAAGACAAACAATAATACATAACAATTCAGTTTTGTTTGAGTTTCATTTTTAAATAACCAGTTTTAAGTTTTGTAGATGTATTTGCATGAAAATGTTTTATTTATAAAAATTAAATTAAATGTTTAATGGTTTGCAGATGTGATGTGGCTTAAAATAACATTAGCCACACTAGGACGACTGGGAATCACAATGGCTTTTGAAATAGTATACTTCATTAATACAGAACTGTATCCAACACCACTGAGGTAATTAAATAACATTTTTCTTTTATGGAATGCTATAATATTTAAGTGTTAATGTTACTATAAAAACAAGATTGTTGATAATCCCACACTATGAACTAAATGACTTTCTCACGTGAATAACATTGTTATCAATGTTTACATGGTCTTAATAAATACTCCAAGTAATTTTGGCATTACTTATTCGGTTTTCACTGGTAATGCTTGTAATAGAAGAGTGTAGCTGTATATGTAGCTAACTCTTAGGGCAGATAGATGCTCTCTGAAATTTATTGGGTATCAGTGTCAGAATTTACACTGCTCATAGAATAAGGCATGCTTTGCGGGTGGTAAATTGTTTATAAATGAATAAAGCAGTGAATCTGATATTTATTAACATTCACTGGAGAATTTTCCAGGTGTTTTTAATGACAGTGATTGGTCTTCCACCAGAAAATGCTACTCAAAATCAGACCTACTGCTTTATAAATACAGTGGCCCTGATTTATTAAAGTTATCCAAGGCTGGAGAGAATACACTTTCATCAGTGAAGCTGGGTAATTCAGCAAACCTGTAATGGATTTCCTAAAAGTCAAGCTATTTGTTAGCATATGTTTTCAATCCTGCACAAGATCCATTCCAGATTTGCTGGATCACCCAGCTTCACTGATGAAAGTGTATTCTCTCCAGCCTTGGAGAACTTTATTAAGGGCCATTGAGTGAGGTTTAAACAGACTGGTGGATTGTGGTGTAACAATAAGGGCTCGATATTCTGTTGAAGTACAGAATGCGTACTTTGCAAAGTGAATATTTATTTAACAAATTCAAGCTGTTTTCACCTGACAATGTAATCACATGCAAGAAATTCAAAAAAAAGAACAGGATTTTGCCTTTACAATGATTGGACTTTCAAAAAAGGCACAGTAAATATTATGTATTGTTAGGCATTAGCTTCCAAAGCATTCTGACAGTGATGTAACTCCACGGTTTAGATTTGCTTTAGGGCTCCTGCCCATAATTATTAGGCAAAAGCAGCAAAAAGAAAATAGTCTTCCCTTGCAGGAGTTGATGTGAACAATGACAAAAGTCCAACAAAATACACAGCCTCCTGGTAAACATATAACCCTGAATGCTCTCTAAAGAAATGCAACTATGTGGGCAAACACAGATTAACCCACAGCTACCTGCTGCTTAGCACAGGATGTACTAAATAGGCTTCTGGGCCTTAGAAAAATGTGGGGCCCAGAGATTCCCAACAAAGCTAGCCCCATAAAAATTATGAACAATTAGCAGAGAAACCTATAGGTTACCTGCAGACAACTCAATGCTGGTTTTACCTCAGATGTGATATTTGAGATACCTTGGCCCCACAAATTGTCCATTCTGCACTCTGTCTGGTAACATAGGTGACCTTTTTGTTACTGTGTTACAGTATCTATAGCTAAAACGTTTATGCTTATTTTTGTAGAGTAGCGAATTGATTAAAACCCATCAGGTTTTATTTCTATTCAAGACAGGTAGATTTACCCTTTACTGGTTCTAATGATTACTGTCCCTGAGATGCAAATGATGGGAGATCTAAAAAAATTAGCATCCTCACCAAAATGAGGTGAGAAAAAATATTTTTTTTTACTTAGAAATTTCTTTTGTTACCAGTCCTTTCCTTATGAGTATCATACGTCTAATGTCTGCATTTGGCTGCTGTAAATACACAGTGATCCACAAATCTTTACACTAAAAACTTTTGCCTTCATGTTTTTTATGTAATAAGATGAAAAAGCCTAAGGACTTGTTTAAACTGGTGGCAAGGAACAGCATTTCCTAAAGAACCAGCATTTGAGCATTTTACAGAGGGTGGTACTGAACCAGTTACTGCTGCTCCTATTGATTCCGTCTAAATGAATGTAGCTTCAGGAGTGTGAGGATGCAATAGATGCACTGGAACCTCACTAGCAATCTGAACTAGCCCTTGTGCACTTAAAGAGGTTAAGATGCATTTGTTTACATTTTATGTTTCCAGAAATGTGACGTAAGATTACTAGTTTTATTTCTGCCAGCACTTCTAGGAAAAAAATCTATCAGGCGGGTTCATTATTGCAAAAGGAGCAGGTGATTTCTCTTCTGCAATAAAACATACGTACCTGCTTGAACATTATCTTCATTTAAAAAACAAAAAACCTGAGCTGGAATGTACTGGGTATATAATTTAACATAATATAATTACAGTGGGATCTCGCCTATACGGCTCGCGACTACCCGGGCCTCTGTACTATCCGGCCTAGTACAGAGTTCGGGAAAAAAATCTGCATTCTAAAATGCCGGGGCGGCGCAGGCAAACGTCTGTATGGCACACGTTGCAGCGTCGCTGCTGCCTGCTCTCCATAACTGTAAGCAGATGTCCGCGGGTGCAAAGAGAGGAACCCTGCCGCCACATTAGGCCAGATAGTCGAGGGTGTACTGTATACCACTGGGAAACCCCAGAGATCATCTCTGCATTCACCGACTGGAGATCGGAGGGAGACGTGTCCCAGGACCTGCGGGGACCAGCAGGGTGCCGGGGGACAACAACGGAACAAGGTAAGTGGGTTTTTAAATCGTTTTAGCGACCCCGAGTGTCGGGGTCGCACTCGGAGTGTCTCGGGATTACCGCTTTTTGCATGGAAAATCCACCCCAAATCACACTCGGGATTACCGCTGGGGGGGGGGGATAAACAGTGTTTGAACTATGTTTCAAAAAAGCTGCAGCAATATCTTTAATTGTATGTTTACCTCTAATTCAGATTTTTGCTCAGAAAGACTTTTTTTTAGCAGTACTATATTTTATAGGCATTAATTTTGTTCATATTTTTGTTTATATTTCACATATATGACTAGTGTTTTTTAAAATTACACTCCTGTTATTTTCTTCAAATGCTTAGTGCAAAAATATTTCTAAAGAGTTTTATATTTATATTTTTTATATTCCTAGAAATTTTGGTGTATCTTTATGTTCGGGAATGTGTGATTTAGGAGGAATAATCGCACCTTTTCTCCTATTCCGATTGGCTGAATTATGGGTGGAACTGCCGCTCATTATATTTGGTGAGAATGTATACCTCTGTAATTATAAACGGATTTGTTCAAATTGTAATAACATCATTTGCAAAAAAAACACAACTTTAGAAAATGTCAATGTAAACAACTAAAACTTACTTTTTAAGTAAATACGTTTTTTAAACTTATTTTTAAGTACAAATAGATTCTGTGATTATTATCATCATCATTATTATTATTTACGAATTCCATAGTCATTTCACTAGCTGTCCCTTTTTTTCACAGTCTAATGTCTCTACCATAGTCACATGTCATTAACACAGTCTAAGGTCAATTTTTGTGGAGGGGGGGGGGGGGGTTCAAGATGGGTGGCAATTAACCTAACTGCATGTTTTTGGAATGTAGAAAGGGAAACCGGAGTACCTGGAGGAAACCCTCTCAAACGTGGGGAGAATCTGCAAACTCCATGCAGATAGTGTCCTGGCTGAGATTTAAACCTGTGACTTAGTGCTGCAGAGGCCAAAGCATACTCCTCTTCCCTGCTTATGTTGAGTGCAGCTCACTGTACTCTGCATCATAAACATTTTAGGTGATAGCTTGTATCTAGTAGAAATAATAGGTTTTAGGCTGGGTTCAAACTGTTGCACTGTTGTGTCATCAGCCCAGATATTTACATAGAATGCCTTACAAATTAAAACACACCATTAAAGGTGCAAGCACTATTTTTATTATCACAGAACACTACAAGGCATGGTAATGCATTGTTGTGCACTGCAGCGTAAGTCAGCTGATAAGGTAAATTGGGGCACCGTGTCACACCAGCATGCATTACCACAGGTTGTGCACTCCAACAGGGCCTAAGTCAAATTAAATAAACAATACAACAACATTCTTACTTTATGCTTGATTTTTTGTTCAGGAATTCTTGGCCTTATATGCGGTGGTTTAGTTATGTTATTGCCTGAAACAATGGGAATATCCTTACCGGAAACCATTGAAGATGTTGAAAATCTTGCAAGGTAAGTACAGTTAATACCTAGGAGAAAACAAGGAAAAGCAAAAACTATTACAAATTTGAAATGAGTTCATTATTTAATGATTTCATGTATAACAAGCAAAAATATTAGATTTAGAGATTTGTTGATCATCCACTAATCTTGTCTTTGTAAAAGGACCAAAGATCATAGATCCAGGAGTGTAACTATCACCCCAGAAGCCCCTGCAGGAGGGAAGGGCCTTGACGTTTGTTGCCTCATATGAAGTGCTTACTAATGCCTTTGCTTCAGCTGCATCTCCTACCTCTACTGCTTTGATTGCTAGCTTAGGACAGACAAACTTGTACTTGGCTGCATTGCTGGCCAAATTACTTTGATTAGTTGCATCTGTCGAAATAACCTCCACACTCTGGTGCATATAACAGGAAGACAGAGCAGGAAGCTGTAGTGAGTGTTGAAGAAGAGAGGAGCTAGAGTAATGGGATTTGACAGCAACATGTTGCCTGTGGATGAAGGTTCCAGAGAGATCAGAAGGGTTTATATGTTACCGTATTTTTTGCCATATAAGACGCACTTTTTCTTCCCCAAAACCTGGGGGGGAAAAGTTAGTGCGTCCTATACGACAAATGTGTTACAAAAAAAATAATTAAAATATTATACTCGCCCGATCCTGCGTGTGTCTCTGGCTGCAGCGTGTCTCTCTTCTCTCCTCTGCCAGCATCGTGTTTTCTCCTGTCTGTAAAGCAAAGCGAAAGAAGCCGGCACAGCGCCACCTGCTGTTTCCTGTCCTAACTGCCGTACAATAGAAAAAAAGCACAGAGTGATCAGAAGGGGAATTTGAATGAGAGAGTGATCAGAAGGGGAGTTTGAATGACAGAGTGATCAGAAAGGGAATTTGAAAGGTACAGAGTAATCAGAAAGGGAATTTGAATGGCACATGAGTGATCAGAAGGGGAATAATCTTTCAGAATCTTTTTTTCTAGATTTTCCTCCTTTAAATATGGGTGCGTCTTATATTCCGGAGCGTCTTATACGGCGAAAAATACGGTATATGCTGTTATATGTGTGATAGTGTGTGTGTAGGAGCGTGAGTCACACCATTTCTTCCTAATAAGTGACCAGCAGTCACAAAATGTATAAAATGGTCTTAATTATCAATCAAGTTTCAATTCCCATATTGTTTTTTTTAATATCTGTGCCAAAGTCGGGGGTCGTCTTATACGCTGGGTACCGGTACTTACCTGCAGCTTGCTTCCCATCCGGCGTCCCCACGAGTCGCGTCCCCGCGAGTCCTCCTGGCAAGCTGCACAGGAGAACGCGAGCCTGCACAGGAGAACGCGAGCCTGCACAGGAGGAAGTGAGCCTGTATTGTCTCTCCACTAGAACACGCCCATTCATTAAAAGGAACGTGCACAATAGCGAGATCTGACAGGCAGAAGGAACAGTACAATACTGGGCGTATAACACGACCCCCAACTGTTTGGTTAGAATAGGGGGTCGTCTTATATGCCCAGTCGCCTTATACGCCGTAAAATACGATATATATATGTTAGTGTGTGTGTAGCTTTCACTGTGGGGGTAATAGAGGGGAATGGAAATAAGATTACAGGTTGCAGCAGTGCCAGCAGCTGCCCCAGTTTCCACTTTTTTCTCCAAAGGGGGTGGAGGTGGGTGCAGCATCCACATTTTTCTTTGAGGGGCCCATTGATTTATACCTATGCTCTTGGAGGATTCTTTTAGAAGATCAAAGGTAGAACTGGTTAATAAACCTTATGAATCTGCATTTTGTTTCCCAAAAACAAACTAGTGCTAGGACCTTCTGCAGGAAGTGTGTGTCGGGTAGCTTTCTCCATCCCTTTCCATTGGCATTGACTTTATAATTCTTTTTAGGGGGGACATCCAAGGCCACCAAGTGTTAGTCTACTAAATACAGACTTGCACTTTATTATTTGCTATTTTGTCTTTTTCTTTCATAAGCCAAGTCAGATAGGATTAGGAAAATGTTCTTATAGATGAAGATGCCAGTACCTACTACTTGAATGTCTTTCTATATTTTGTGCTAAAGGAGGATGGGGGAGGCAGGGTTTAAATATTGCTGTAAGAGATACAAAGGCAATTAATATTTGACATATTTAATGTGCAGGATATGTTCACTTGTAGATGTTTGGTTTGCGTATTGTTTATTGTTAATCTGATTTTTACTTTCTCTGAATTGCTGTTGATTACATGTTATCTTTTATTTTAGGCCTCTAAAATCTGGAGTAAAAAAGAAAATGGACGATTCTCTTTTCCAAGGTCATAAAAAAAATGATGCAAGATTATGACCATCAGTCTGACAAAACATGCTGTAAAGTTATTCAGGACTTGTCTGCTACCAGTTTTGTACATGTATATATACTGTATATGCTAAACTGTTGCTAAACATGCTTTGTAATACAGCACCAATAGGTGTCAAGAAATGCAATAGGATATTTCAAACAAAAAAGTATACGTAGGTATAAGTTTTATACAAAGTAATATTTTTTACTATTGTTTTATCTAAATAATGAATTGCAATAGAATTACCACATAATTATTCTTAGGTTACATAAAATGCAAGTATATATATGTGTGTATTTATATATATATATATATTATTTTCCTACCTTTGCATGTTATGCATAATGCATAATCTAAAATATTTGCTTTGCAATTTTCATTTCTTCAATTGCATGTACTTACCTTGCTGTCCCATATTACATTTGGCTTTGTTCATATTCCTCAGTTCCTATGTTTACTTCGCTGGTCAGCACACATTTGGAGCTGTTCAAGATATACTAAAATGTGGTGGATAATAGCCAACAGTGATCCAGAACTGACCCCCACGGGGCCCCTTGTTGCTGAGGAGGGTATAGGACCCCTGAACAACCACAAACTTTGCATCTCCCACTGTCTGCCCTTGCCCTAACCCTTAGCATAACTGCCAGTGATCCATAGTGAGGTCAATGCTATCTCAGGAGAGAAGCAGTCCACACAAAGAATATATGTATAGAAGTATACATATGGCACTAGGCCAAATGGGGAACACATCCAGGTTAAACACCACAGCAAAAATATCTGAAACACTGAATTCCTATGAAATCAGTGATGAAGGGATGTAGTAAGTAACTGAAGGATTGCTGAGGCCCATGATAATGAGAAATATTCTAATATAAAAATCTTAGTTGTGAGGGTAGCATGGAAGAGCTAGTGTGTCTAGATTGGGCTTGAGTTGTTACTTCACCAAACATGACCAGCAAGACTCCTCAAATGAGACGCCAACTCAAGCTAGTCATGACCGGATCCCACTTTTTCCTGGGATGCCCCTTTTCCATTTTAAAGTACAAACTTAGGGGACAAATATCTTCCATCCTATGAGACCTTTTGGGTCTATGTGCCTGAGTGGCTAATAATCCTTTTTTGGATGAATGACTGGTTTTCTTTTGCTTCAGCAGCTTCTGTTGAATTACCTATCTCTGATTGTAGGTGCACTTCCAGCTGAGTTTTTTTTGTACAGAGCTCTTTCCTTCATTGGAGCTTGACCTCTTTGTCATTTGGTCTTGTTGGACTCTTAAGGTTACACTCTGGCCAAGACACATTATCTCAATGCACTTTTAGCACTCATGGTACTCTCGGGTCTGGATCTACTAACCTCTAACAGAAGAAGCAAACTTATTGGGCTTTCCTACAAAGCTTTTATTTTCCTTGTCCCCAGTGGATGCTGTTATTGTTACGGGTTCTCTCTGCCTTCTACTGCTTCACTTGTATGAACATTCCACCTTTTTGTTGACGGGTCCATGCTTTTGGCCTGAGGTTCATCTTTATCCACCTTGGACTGGTCTGAGCCTGCTATGGGTTCCCTTGTTTGAGTAGTTGTATTGTGTGTGTGACTTTTGTTTACTATATTGTACATCTCAAAAGGTTTGTCATTTGTTTCCACCTTTTTTTTTTCCTAAAATAAATCAAGAATGTTATAAAAATGTGTAGTGGGCCTCAAACTATAAGCAAGAATCCTGGAAGACACAGTAATGACTATACTATATGAGAAGTTATAATGCAGATTTTAAATTGTATTCTGAACTAAATTAGAATTTTTTGACCTTATTCTCCAAGCTTGATGCAACATCTCAGAACTGCAGCATACATATGGGTAAACAAACGTGTACGTGGTGGTGCTGAAAAGTTCCTGGCTTTGCCCCCTTCCAAATGAAATAGAAAAATGAGTGTGGGACATATGACAGCCTAATATCTTAATATGTAACTTAGTATGCAAATATTAGGTCTTTGTTATTCTTAAAACTATTTTTTTCTTTTAGTGAGAAGCTGTGATGGCAGAGGCACAAGCAGGTTTCACGTTGTTGGAGTTTCGGGCAGTCATGAAGTGTTTTTTTTTTTCTACAGGGAAAGGAAGGACACTTCTCCCCCAGTGTTTGTGACATCTGTGTGAATGTCCTTTGCTGACTTTCCCTGGAGAAACAAAACTTCATGATGGCCCATAACTCTAACGACGTGAAACTTGCTTGGGCCTCTGCCATCACAGCTTCTCACTAAAAGAAAAAACAGTTTTAAGAATCGCAAAGCCCTGATATTTGCACAGTTACATATTAAGATATTAGGCTATGATATGCCCCCACACATTGTTCTATTTCATCTGGAAGGGAGCAAAGCCAGGAACTTCTCAGCACCCCCTCATAAAATTTTGTTAGAAATTCCTTTGATAATTATAAGTTCTATTACCCATGATAGATAAACCCAAATGATAAATGCAACAACAGTAGGAGTCACAAAACACAAAGTATTCATATCAGAAATTCACAAAATTATAAGTGTTACCTTGGATACATTGCCATTGTCAAATTTTGTATATTTCTGTTTTCCTTCCAGCTAAATAACATGCAGTAAAATTATATTTAGTTGTCTGCATACATGGCTTGGCCTAGAGTTTTAAAATGTTTATACACATATCACAGCTAAGTATGGGCCCTTTGTCTGAAAAGACAGGTAACTGACCAGCGAAACTGGTACTGTACTGCTTTGTGTAATATGTTGGTGATTTTTTTAAATAAAAGATAATAAACGTTGTTGGTGCTTTACATAATAGTAAATGTCTACCAAGATAAAGTCAAAGTGCAAATGAGTGCAATTTAAGTCATAAAAAAATACATAAATATGTATTTTTGGATACTGACAGCATACAATGTAGGCACAAAAAAAATTAGGTATAAAGTTTGAATGTTAAATGTAACTTCCTTACTCTAGCCTAAAACAGCATGGAACTGAACTGAAGCCATTAAATCAGCATGACAGCCAGACAACTGGCTAATAGCAGCACCTTTTAATAGCCCACCTCTACAAGTTATTTTTTTTTAATTGGGAAAGGGGGAGATCATTTGTCTAAAGACATAGCACAAAACATTCATTTGTTTATCAGAGATCAGTTTAGGGAGTGTATGGTAACAATGGACCCTCAGGTGACAACCTTTTTTAGGGCTCTTAAGACCTATTTTCTTTAAATCTGTTCATATAAATATGAATCAATACCTATTATGTAGGAAGGAATAAAAGGGTCCAAAGAACTTCCCCTTTTAATCACCCACAGTTTGCATTTGTATTCTGTAAATGGTATCATGATGTACTTTGCAAAACAGGATTTTATTTTTTTGTTCATAAAAATTGCTGATATTTATGTCATGGAATAAATGTTTATATTTTTCTGTTTGTATCTCTTTCCACAATATTCTTTAAAAGTAAATATTTTGACATTACAGTGAATTGTGTCAGTGAATTGTGCATTTATGGTCAACATGAACATTTCTCAAAAGGATTAACCCACTCCTTGGGTGTGTTAAAGCTGTTTATTTAGTGTTATAATTTACTACTGTATGACCATTGTTTAGGGCCATTGACAAAATACAGTCATACAACAGAGACAGAGAGAGAGAGACAGTGTTAAGGCTACTGTCACCAAATAGCAACACAATGAACCATAAATATTTTATATATACTTAAGTATAAACCTGGATATTTTATAACCAGCAAAAGGCATTGGATAAAGAATTTCTGTCTATACTCAGGCCACTCGATTGCGCTGTGTCAATCTACTGGTAGCCAACAATAATGCACAAAATTTCATTCTTATCAAGAGCAAACCATTCTAATCAACTTAAAAGGACAAAATACTTTAACCTTTAAAAAGGAGAGGGGGAGGAAAAACAGAGAATAAGAATGTTTTTACACATTTTTTTTTTTAGTTTTAAAATAACACATCATGAACACATTTACTCACACTGTTTTTTGGCATTTCTGTTGATTATTGTTTTGATTTTATCAATGATAACTTCATTTTGTGCCCTAGGTCTATACTTGAGTCTGTGTAGTTTTCCTGTTTTTTCACATAGGTACCTCAATTTATAGTCAGATTGGTTTAGATTTGGCTACATAAGATAGCTAGGTAAACCCAGAAATGAAGAAACGCAGACTGGCTAGAACAGCAATGTTGCTATCCACCCAAACACAGCCTACAGCAACACTCAGAGGTGCACATCTAGAACACAGGGTCAGTTCTAGCTGGCAGTTACTAAGACTCCTTTGAATTACAGGAAAGCTTGGAGTACTCCATGGCTTTAGTTGAAGCAGATTACCTCTTTACAGCTGAACCTTACTTACAAGCAAAAGTATGGGGGTCTTAGTAGGCAATAATAAACATAGATAAGAGTTTCTGAAGCCACTCTGCAGCTATGTGATAGAATATAAGTGGCTAGAGGCAACTGGTAATTGGGAACAGATATTTGGCTTGTAGTCAGTCTTTAAATCAATGATTCTGGCAGGGAAAAGGGAATAGCCACTTACCAAATGGTTAAACACCGTCTTCACCCTCATGGCAGATCTTTCTGCAGACAGTCTTATGGTCAGCTGTAATGCTATGATCCATACAAACCCAGGAGGACAGTTTCCCCCATACCTTGGCTGCTTTCACTTTCCACACCAATTTCTTCCTCCCAGTCACACCTCAACTCTGTCCCCTCAGTCCAAACAATGTACATTACCTTTGGTTCCATAACCACAACTTCCTATACATAGTGAATTGTAAAGCATGTTACACTAATCTGCATCTTTCAAAGAAATATGGCCTGGTGATCCCTAAACCTTTTATAGGTAATTACACATATTACACTGACATGAAGAACTGTTGTCACAATCAGAATACAAACCTATTCAGACCCTTAAGCTAGAATTGGTACACCAGGTTTTTTGTCAAATCCAATTCCTCTTGAGCAGGGTACAAGACAAGGCTGCCCTCTATCCCACCTTCTATTCAATATAGCCATTGAGCCATTATTCCCTTAAATTAATGACAGTACTCTGCTACATGGTATCGAGTTCCACAATGTGACTCTTAAAGCCGCATTTTGTGCAGATGACATTTTACTATTTACGTCCAACCCAACACAGGATATCCCAGCAACACAAACTGTTTTTACCCAATTTGGGAAAGTGGCTGGTCTCAAAATAAACTTTTCAAAAAGTGAAATTCTCTCTCTAAATAATGTAGGAAATAGGGACTGGTTACGTACCTCTCCTTTTTCTGTTGTCAATGACCATATCACATATTTAGGCATTTTAATAGGGAAATTGCCGTTGTCTTTGTATAGATTAAACTTTTCTCCCATATTTCAAAAGATGCAAACAGAGCTAGATTTGTGGAAAACCTGCCACTCTTACTTATGGGAAGATGCCAATTACTTAAGATGGTGACATTCCCCAATTATACCCTCTCCAGACAGTACCAATGCTTTTGAGACGTGGATATTCAATCTCTATATAAATCTTTCCAAATTTATATGGCAAGGTAAACGAGCTAGAATGTCTACAACAAAATTGTTTTTACCTATAATACATGGAGGAGTTAATTTTCCTAATATCAGACTTTAAAATTTAGCATGTAGTCTCTGCCATGTAATTGATTGGATAAAGGAGACCTCATATTATTCAAATATTACCTTGGGGCAAGCATTGGTATACCCAAGGTGTTTGACAGTTCTCCTACATAGCAGTCCCTCTCAACTACCAGTACATCTGAAACATAATGTGTTGATTCGGGATACATAACCCACCTGGTGGGAGGTTAGATGTAAATTAGGTCTTCCTTCTTCTATATCCCAATACCTACCGATAGCGGGAAATCCACAATTTCCACAAGGAATAGAACACCTAATATACTGCCAATAGGCAGCCAAAGGATTATGTACAGTACATGATTTTTTTAGCGAAAGCATAACAAGACCCGTTATATTACGAACCATAAGATATAAATATAAATTAAATGCGCAGGAAGCGCATCCTTTATACTACCTTCAATTTTTAAATTTTTGTAGATCCCGTATACCTGATCCTGCAATAACAATTGTCAGAGATAGATTCGACAATTTAGTAACAAAGACACCACCTTCTATTGCATCGTTATCCTTGCGACTACAAGCAATTTATCTTAAACCATTGTCGGATTCCAATGTACGTGCCTGGCAAAGAGATTTTAATATATTTGATCTGACGGATAAGATAGTTCAGTAGTACCTTGAGACTCGTAAGGCGACGCCCAACGAAAACTTGAGGGAAACCCAGTTTAGGATTCTGCATAGGGCCCATAAATTGTATAAGCCAAAAGCGACATCATCCCAGGCGAATAGAACATGTATAATGCAAATTGCCAGAAATATGGTGTTATGCCGGTAACACTTAAACATGGTTACTGGGACTGTATTTTGATACAACACTTTTGGAGCAATGTTACCTCATATATACATAGGGTAAAGAAATTGGTAGTCAACCTTGAGCCGTTGGTTTGTCTTTTTGGGTGTTGGGAGGCTTATACTAAGCCGATAAAGAAAGGGCTTCGCCAGTGGATTTTCTTATGTCCCCTGGCAGCAAGACGCGCAATTATGTTACAGTGGGTTCATGCCCAACCTTCTAATTTAGATTTAGTTCTTAACTTCATGAGAACATTGTTTTACAGGGATCTCCTAGAAGCAAATGATTCCGAAGATAACATAGTGACAAAATTCTTTGATACATGGTTCGATTATATGGAATTTACTTTAGACCCTTCAGACTTACATCACATACTACATAAACATCGTTATTCTGCATGGCATAATTTATGCTTCCCGTGACATAAAGTAGTCCCCAAAATAATGGGACGTTTGATTTTTGGAATTCATTGCAGTAGCTATGTTGTTTCACAAATTACTTATATTTTTTCAAGATCATCCCATCCCCCCCTCCCCATCTCTATTTTCTGTAATGATAATATACCAATATTTTCTTGTTTGTTATCGAAGGAATATAAGATAATTAAATAAGAGTGTATAAAAAAATAAAAACAAAGTAAGTAATAACAACTGAAAAATAAATGTAACTGATAGACAGGATACATTGCATATTTATGACTTTGTCTGAAGATTTATAGCTAACAGGACATATTTATTTACTATGCTTATTCTAATATATTTAGTGTAATTCAGGTCTGCTGAATCCAGAAATTACATCAGTTTAATTGAATTGGCTCTAGTTCTCGTGATACAAGAATTGGAATAGACGATTTTACCAACAACAAATGTTAACACAGCATATTATTATCAATCTTTATTTACACCGATGTTTTGCATTTTATATATTAAATGTAGCATAATTTTTATGAAACTTTCATTTGCCTTCTTTTTATTCATACATTTTCTTTTTTTACAGAAATATGAGTCCTTCAAGCAGAAGTTGTTTAAAAACAGAAAAACATTACAGAATTTGTGAAACAAGCATATCTTGCATATTTTGGTATTAAACTGGGGGACCAAGGTGAGTATTGGTCTCCCCATATGGTATGTAAAACTTGTGTAGAGTGTCTACGTCAGTGGAAAAATGGAAAACTGAGAAGTCTGAAATTTGGTGTACCTATGGTTTGGCAAGAGCCCAAAAATCATCATATTGATTGTTATTTTTGTGCTGTGAATGTAAAAGGTTTCAATCGGTACAAGAAAAACAAATGGGAGTACCCTGATTTGGAATCAGCAAGATGACCTGTGCCGCATGGTGCTGATGTTCCCATACCAGTGTTTAGTATACTCCCT
Source organism: Pyxicephalus adspersus (assembly GCF_032062135.1). Taxonomy (NCBI): domain Eukaryota; kingdom Metazoa; phylum Chordata; class Amphibia; order Anura; family Pyxicephalidae; genus Pyxicephalus; species Pyxicephalus adspersus. The sequence continues at coordinate 94,284,194 of NC_092861.1, forward strand.
GATATTCCTGTATCCTACATGGAGGATTTACAGGGTTTGGAGTGTAATCCAGGAGTTAGCAGTGGAAGTGAATATGAAAGAAGTGTTTCATGAAACCAGCAGTTCTTCCAAGAAGAGCTCAATGATTTATTACGTGACCTAAGTCTGTCAAAACCAGCATCTGAATTTTTAGCATCCAGGCTAAAAGAAAAGAATTGTCTGAAACCGGAAGTTTAAATAACAGTTTACAGGACAAGAGAGGTGACACTCCTACCATATACTCGTATACTGTTGTAACATTCCTGGACTACTAGCCCATATGGAAGTACCAAAATACAGAGCAGAAGACTGGTGGCTTCTCATAGACAGTTCCACTCGAAGTTTGAAATCTGTTTTACTGCACAATGGCAACTGCTATGCATCAATTCCAATCAGTCATTCAACAAAACCTAAAGAAGAATATGAAAACATCAGCATGGTTCTACAAAAGCTTTGCTATCATGAACACCAACGGTCCATATGTGTTGATTCAAAAATGGTGAACTTCCTACTTGGACAGCAAAGTGGATACACAAAGTACCCGTGTTTCATCTGCTTGTGGGATAGTAGAGCAAAGCAGGATCACTGGAAAAAAGTGACTTGGCCTGCAAGGGAAAACATGAAAAAAGGTGCAGCGAACATCATTAACGAGCCAATGGTTGACAAAGAAAAAAATCATTCTCCCTCCACTACATAACAAGTTGAGATTAATGAATGTCATGCACAGAGAGACAGGACCACTAGGGGTGTGACCATGGAGGTGGTGTGAGCCATGAGAAGGGCCAAGGCGCAGAGTCTAAGCAGTAACCAGGTTTTCTCCAGAGCCTATGATGGTGAGGATGTTGCGCCACTGGTTACTGCCACGTTGCGGCCCTTGGGCACACCAAGTTGGTGTACCAAATCACAAAGCAGAAGGTTAGTCAAGGAAAGCCGGGGGCAGGGCAGGAAGCAGGCAAGAGGGGTCAGGTCACACGCCAAGGGTCAATAGCCAGGAATCCAAGAGACAGAAACCAGTGACACAGGGCAACTGTAGGGAACAGGGAACGCAGAAGTCACTGAAAGCAACAGCAGGCAGGGATATCCACAGACAGACAGGAACACTGGAAAAGCACAGGGGAGTTGGCTGGGACCAACAGACTGGACAACGAGGGGTTAACGAAGGAGCTGGACAGAGGAAACACTGAATTAAGCATCAGGTGAACAGGAGCTAGCACACAGAATTAGGGGCTCGGCACTAGTGGGGACACGTTGCACGAACACAAAGTGCAGTCTGTAGGCTAGCTAAATAGCCAGGGCTGATCAAGAGGCTTTTTTCTGATTAGCCAGTGGATTGGACGGAATAAAGTTCAGAAACAGAGGCACGCCCAGCGTCAGAACTGCCCGCATGTGCAAGAGAGATGCCTGCGCTTTAGTGAAGAAGAGATAAGTGTGAAAATGAAGCAATTTGCTAGAGCTCTGAACAAGGATGGTGATTGATTCAAGTACAATCGTAGATTCTTCCCTGGATTGAGTACTAAAATATTAAAAACAGGAATCTTTGATGGACCCCAGATTTGGAAACTGATAAATTATTTAAATTTCACAAGTTACATGACTGATACTGAAGCTTCTGCCTGGCACAGCTATGTCATGTTTGTCAGTAACTTCTTGGGTAACCATAAAGGACAAAATTATAAAGAACTGGTACAAAAAATTGGGTGCTACTATGAGCATAAATGTACACTATCTCCATAGCCATTTGCAAAAAATTCCAGAAAACCTTGGCAATTTCAGTAAGGTACAAGGGGAGAGGTTCCATCAAGATATAAAGGTGATGGAAGAAAGGTCTCAGGGCAGGTGGGATAGACACATGATGGCAGACTACTGCTGCTGCCTTCAACATGATTGCCTTGATCATCAGCATAAAAGGAAATCATACATTTTCCAATGACTTCTTTGTGATTAGATCTGTAAATATACTGAATATAGAATATATTGACATTAAGTATTTAATAAAATAATTTTGTATACGTAGGCTTATCTAGTTTAATTTTGCTTAATTTTCATGTTTCATTAGTTTTCTATGAGGTTATTATTGAGGTGATTATTTCAAAAACTAGAGCCAAGGGGGCGTGTCCGGCTGGCTTTCAGGATTGAAGGAGCTCCGTGACAGACTGGACTAAGGCGACCTTTTTTTTAGCAATCACTGAAGCTCTCCTTACCGTTAGGAACATGACAAAACGCAAGAAGGAGAAAGCAGAGCCTCAAAAGCTCTCCTATTTTTTCCGGCCCCAGCACGCTCGTGCTTCTCAAGATGGTGCTGCAATGCCACTGTCAGCTTCATCATCCGTGCATGAGGCACGAGAATCACCTCCACATCTGAGCCCTGTAAACTCGGAAAGGACACCAAGAAGCTTGGATGATTCCTCACATCACCAGCCTTCTCCCTCAACATCCCCTTCCTCTGCAAAACATGAGGAACGTGAGGCTCCGGATCCCGCAGTAGGCGAGACCAGGGATGCAACACTGCAGATAGGCCCTATAAGGGGGACAGAGTTGGAGCAATATCAAGTAGGGGATTCCACATTATCTACAGTGACTCTGAAAGAGATGTTGCTGTCACTGAGACACTATTCAACAGGATATTAATTCTATGCTGGGCAAGTTTAATAACACGCTCTCTGGATTTGGAAAAGGGATTCACCATATGGAATCTAATATGGGAGAATTTCTCAGGCCCACGATGACTTAGTAGATGCCCAATAAGGCCATACTGATGAGATAACTTGGCACAGATCCAAAGTAGGGGACCTAGAAGACCGATCTAGAAGAAATAAAATCAAAGTAAGGGGAGTCCTGGAAACAGTCGCCCAGGGGGAATTGCTCTCTTGTGTTAAAACCATGTGCCAACACTTCCAGTGTCTTCGGTGGAAGTGGGGATAAAACTTATTCAAGGCTGGAATTTGGGCAATGTGAGTCCTTTGAGGAGATCAGTGCGGTCCCCCATGAAAGTGGTTCATGAGTGGACCTGAAGCTGCTCGGAGTGATTGTAACAGTGGAAGCCTAGTCCAGGTTATGTTATGGCTTTGTTACCCGATCTCAAGAAAATGTTCTACCATTCTCTGGTATTGCCTGATTCACCTGATTCTCAACCAGGGGGACTTTTTTTTTTCCTAAAAATTTTATATTTTAATTTTGTTTTGCCAGTCCTTTTTATTTTTTTTACAACAGTTGTTTCAGCGTATGCTTTTTTCACATCAAAGTGCTTGGATGGACAAATGGTATCCAGTTTTTCCCTGAACCCGTTGGTCCTTGTGTATTTGTTTTTAAAGAATTGCTGACGGGAACTGGACTTTATCACTGCTATTTCCAAATAGGATGACTCATATTGTGTCTTTAAATGTGCGGGAGCGCATAAGAGAGCATAACAAGTTAAGCAAGGAGTGTTAATTATAGGAGGAGACTTTAATATGACCCTATATTATCCAATGGATTCCAATTCAAATGCTAAAAGGAAATCTAGAGATTTGTGCAACCTTCTGACCGAGTTTGAGCTCCACGACGTTTGGAGGTGTCAGCATGGATCTGAGAGGGATTTCTCTTTTTTTTCTCCCACTCATCTATCTCACTCTTGTATTGACATTTTTCTGACGGACTTTTGGTCCCTTACACACATTCAATCATCGGATATTGGAAACATAACCTGGTTGGACAATGCACCGGTGTCTGTGACGTGGGGAGAACAACCCTGGAGACTGGACAGACTGGAGGTTAAATACATACATTATGAATCATCTGAACTACCAAGGGACATTTACGCAAGACTTTGATGTGTAGTTTTCTGTGAATGATACGGTGGATATTGACCCCTTTAGTTTGTGGAATGCCCATAAGGCGTACATGAGGGGATTATTTATTGCAAGTCTTGTGCTTTTGAAGTTTATAGAAGGGCAGGAGGAGATTAATATCAAATCTCCTTCCCCACAGGTTTCAGCGGGATTGGCGAAAGCTAGACTCCAATTTAGCTTCTTGTTGTTGTACAGATATGATTCTTATAATAGGAGATTGAAGGCCACTCAATATTCTCCAAGGAATAAACCAGATGTGCTATTGGCTAGGAAAATAAAAATTTGTAGAACCAAATCTACCGGTAATATTTTTCTTGTAATTGATCCCATCAGTAAGAAAAGTTAATTTAGCCCCCAAGGCATTGCAGAGGCTTTTTGTACCTATTAAAAAAGGATTATTTAACCTATGTGATGATGATAGTACATTTCAACCAAATGATGCCTCTATACCTTTTTTTTTTGAACACTAATTCATTAACGACAGTGAAGAAAGATCAGCTGCAATTTTTATCTCCACCTTTTTCAGTATCTGAAATTGAAACTGTCTTCAAGTCGCTCCCGAATCATAAATCTCCGGGGTGTGATGGATTTCCCAATGAGTATTATCAAAAAATTTAGTTCAAAACTTTCTCCCTATTTGGCTCAGGTATTTAATAAAGCGGCCGAGTTAGGAAGGAAATGCTGCAAGCTGTGATCATCATGTTGCCTAAGGAAGGCAAAGATACTGCTCTTACTAAACAGTACAGACCAATTTTGCTGCTCAATTCAGATATTAAAATTTATGCTAAGGCTTTAGCACTTCTGCTGGCCTTGGTTATTCTGTGTATGGTTGAACCAGATCAGGTAGGCTTTATAAAGGATAGACAGGCCAGGGGTGCCCGCTGTCCCCGATTATTTTCACCTTGTCGGTGGAACCCCTTGTGGAGAGGATACTTCAGACCCTACGGTGCGTGGCCTGTCTATATTAGGGAGGGAACATAAGATCAGTTTATTTGCTGATGACATCATGCTGGTCCTTGCGGATCCTACATCTTCTCTGCAGGCAGTTCTAGATATCCTTATGCAGTACAGCAGAGCATTTTATTACAAATTGAACATGACCAAGTCCAACATATTGCCACTTAATGTTACACATGATGTTTTAGCTAAACTATGCTCTGAATTTCATTTTTTGTGGGAATCTGAATCCATCTCCTTTTTGGGGATAGAATTGACAGCGCACTCTAACAATCTATATGATTAAAATTATAAAAAATAGTGGTCCTTTTTGCCTGTGGAACTAGCTTGTATTAAGAAACAGGAGCTTTCTATGGCAGGTAGAATAGCTGCATTAAAATGTTCTTGTTGCCTAAAGTTTTGTACTTGTTTCGGACAGTAGTTATCCAGTTCCCAATAGATTTTTTGTGGAAGCTCAAAGATATGTCTCTCTATATGTGTGGAATAATAAAAAGCCACAATGTAACCGTTTAATTTTGACTAAGTATAGGATTGACTGGAGTAATGGCACTACAGGAACAGCAAAAGGGAGGAATACTGTCTAGGGGGAATACATTTGGGGGAGTCAGAAATAGAAAAGGATCTGGGGGTTCTGGTAGATCATAGACTTAATAACAGCATACAATGCCAAGCTGCAATATCTAAAGCTAGTAAAGTACTTTATTGTATTAAAAGAGGAATAGACTGCAGAGATGGAGACAATATTCTGCCCCTGTACAAAGCATTGGTCAGACCACATCTGGAATATGCAGTACAGTTTTGGGCACCAGTTCACTAAAAGGACATTGTGGAATTGGAGAGAGTGCAGAGAAGGGCAACTAAATTAATAAAAGAAATGGAGGAGCTCAGCTATGAGGAGAGATTAGCTGAACTGAATCCATTCTCCCTTGACAAGAGATGTTTAAGGGGGGATATGATCACCCTGTAAAAATATATAAACAGTCCATATAGAGAACTCTCTTCTTCATTATTCTTCATTACAAAGAACAAGAGGGCACTCTTTGCGTCTGGGATTCTTCACTGTAAGGTCTGTGAAAATGTGGAATCGGCTCCCTTAGGAAGTAGTTTCAGCAAGTACTATAGATTGCTTTAAGAAAAAGCTGGATGTTTTTCTAGAAAAACAGAATATAACTGGGTATTAAGGCTTTAAAGTAAAAATAACAGTGACTGTTGATCCAGGAAAAATCCGATTGCCTCATGGAATCAGGAAGGAATTTTTTTCCCCTGTTGAAGCAAAATCTACCAGGGTTTTTTTTGCCTTCCTCTGGACCAACTATGTCTTTTAGGGTTTTATATCTGGGATATGTTTATTTCCCTAGTGGTTGAACTTGATGGACTTATGTCTTTTTTCAACCTAACCTACTATATAACTAAGTAACTATGTAATGCTAATTTCTCCAGCTACATATACTTACCTTTGTCTTTGCCCACTCTGTGACAGTCCTGTTTAACCTTTTGATCAGTTTAGCCAGATTTAAGCCTAAAGACTCTCACCACTCATGTGACAGTGCTAGACCAATCACATGTTTCCTCAATACCCAGAAGTAAGGGAGTATCCTATATTTTATATATACACATATATGTGTGTACATTTTGTTTTTAAATACTGTTTGGCATGAGAGATGGGAAGTGGGGGGGGTTTGAAGAAAAACCTGGACAGATCCTTGCACTATAACTACAACAGCACAATACTAAAACACATTCACAAATCAGAATAAAAGATTTGAAATGACGTAACAGCTATGATGTCCACCAGGACATATTACTTACATGGTCTGTTCTTGCAACCACTCCAACCAACAAAACCATCATATACATTATATTTGTAGTACACAATATAGTGATAACACAGAACACAGTATTTAGAATGAACACACATGCGTACTACAAAAAAATTACTTTATTGATGGATAATCTTGACATATTATAGCTGTTTTGAGTAGTTAGTCCTTACTCTTGCCTACACTTTGAAAGTATAATAAAAACAACAGGCATGTAATAAATTGAATTACTATTTAGTTCATTTTAACTGACAAAAAGTACTCATATTTTGTTATAGCAACATACAGAACTCATCTGTCAGTTTTGTTCATTTATAATAAAACATGAGTACTAGTGATACATTAATTTGATTTCATTGTCCGTTCAATCCATGAGATAAACTTAGACACACGCACATATACTCCTGGCTTCATGGGCTGAGCACAGCCAAGACCCCAAGAGGTTACACCTTGTAAAATATACTTTTCCCCATCAAAGCAAGACAATGGACCTCCGCTGTCACCCTGGAAGAAAAGAGAAATAGAGATATTTTTCTATATTTCTACAAAAAGTTGTTAATCCCTGTCTTGCAAAAAATTGTCGTAAAATGCAGAAATCTGTCAACTGGACAAAACCATAAAACACAATGCTTCTGACTGAAAGCTACTTCTAGTTCTAATAACCTCCACCAAGTAGAGGTTCCTGCTGTATGCCAGGGAGCCTTTGAAAATAGGGGTTACTCCAAATCTCTTTTTTGTACATTCCAAATTCCTAACCCTGTGCTGTTACATAAGTTGATTAAAAATACAATTTCTCTTGGATACCTAAAGCCACCTTGGTTAAAAAAAAATTCAACAGTTAGAAACATGAGAACCACTGGTACATCCACTGGTGGTTAGATTGTCAAGTTTGTGTAAATAATACTACAGGCTTCAAATGATGGGCATTGCAGGAATTATACAGCCGGATGTAAGACTGTTTTACAGTTCCATTAAAGGTTTTTACTTTAAATCGGTGACATAAAAAATGGCCATGTGGGACCTTAACGATCTGATCAAATGAAGTAAATATTTTTGAACAATTTTAAAGTTAGCTTTTTGTATATTGTAGTAGTACCTAGGCAAATGTTCCTTACCTGACAGCTGTCAGTTCCACCATGGATGTTGCCAGCACACAGCTCCCGGCTTGACACTTTGTTATTAAGGTATTCTGGGCTGTTACATACTTTATTTTCAATGACAGGGAAACCAGCTTCTTTAAGCACTCCTTCTTTACCGGTGCCTGGAATAAATAAAAATGTTAACTACACAGGAAAACATTCAAGCTGACCTACAGGTGAAGGTAAATACAGGTGAATGCAGCTCTTCATTCAAGAATATATACCCAAATTTATATTTTAAAATGCAGGCAGTGAAAGTTACTGAATTTGATCTGATACAAGCATTTTGTAGTGACTATACAGAAGAGTTCAGACTAAGGGAAGGGACAGCAAGAGGAGCCATTAGTTATTGTGATAATCAGATTGATGTTCCTCCTTTTACAGTTTAGTTACAGGCTGAGGGTGAGAATACCAGAGAAACAGAGGTATCTTGCACAATCCAATAGATCTGTCTGGTAGAGATGCATAGAACACTGGACTGGATTAACAAAAATACCAATCTTTGAGAAGAAAGTATACAGTATGTATTTTATTTGGGTATTTATCTTTTTGAGTGGAGTTTGAAGAACTTTGCAGAACAGCTCCAGTGGGATCCAATACATGCTTTCATAAATTCATTGCAGATTTACAACAATTTAAAAAAACAAAATAACTATTTGAACTGTACAGGTCCAAAGCCTAAAACAGTTTTGACACTTTATATATCCAGATGCTCTCAATAGATAAAATCATTTAAGAGATGTAAAATACAGACACATATGAATACAAAATTATGCTTCCTAATGGTATTGAATTGTACTGATACAAAGAAGACATATTAAATGCTGTGTGATTTTTGGAGTTGGCAGTCAGTCTACACTAATACATGATGCATTCAGTGTGGGCAAACTAAGTGATTATCATTTAGAAAAGGAAATGGGTGTAAGCATAGGAAAGCATGCTGCTGTTGCTACCACTATATATGTGGGTAATGCACAAAGCTATACATGGGGAAGCACAATACCCATGATCATTTGGACTAGATACTGGTGGTTACCATTCGGCAAGGGGAGAATAGCTGCTGTTCAGTGCCTTGTGTGTCCATAGGTGTGTGGGTTTTCATCTTTCCAGAAGTACAGTAGCTGGTATCACTATTGTCCTACACATAACTACACATAGCAGGAAAAATATGCAAGTTCTGTGCATTGTATGATTAAACTCAGGAGGTTATAGCTAGTGTCCACCTTGATGAACATGTGCATAATCTGGAATGTATACACAAACTTATGGTCTGAGTTGCTACAAAATCCAGGACCAATTAGTGAATATGTGGGCAACCTCAACTATACAGTAAAACACAGTATGTTATGGGTAGCATGGCCACAATATTGTGGTGTTCCCTGATGAGCATGTGGGCTGTATAAACTTTTACATGAAAAACAGGATGTTATGGCCTGCAATCACCACTGTCTTGTAACATTTCATGTGCTGCAACTGATGTAATGGGGGTCACAAAATACCCCCCCCCCCCCTTGACTGCAGCTAGCATATTGTCATTTTTATAGAGTGAGCAAAGAAGGCATGCTAATTCCCAGTGACAATGGTTAAATGTTCTGTTGTGCCATTCATACTTTAGTCTACTAGAGTACTCATACTGTGCAGTTAACAATGCTTATTTGGTGACAGGTGTACTAAAAGAAATATAATGTAGAACATGGAGGCTACTGCTGCAGATATCCTTTAGAAAATCTGAGTTGGTTGGCTGTCATAACGACCTTTTTCTATCTGCCCAAAATCCAGCAAACACTTAGTAAAACACAACACAGTCTACACAAACCGCAGTAAAAATGCATTCATAGTGTTATAGAGTGAATTTTGTCTCAAAGAGTTAAGCTCATTCATTTAAAGGTAAAAGAATGTGAACAGTAGTGTTTTATGTATGTAATTGTGGTATATTACAACATATATGTATTATATTAATCTATTTACAGAAATCAATCTCACCTTGTGTCTCACCCCATCCAGTTACATAACACTCAGACTTGTCTGGTACCACATAATTTTCAGGTGGAAGGCAAACAGGGAGAACTTCATCTGTGATCAAAGCTGGGCTATAAAAGAAACATTTCAACTCATTTATATTCAAATGAAAAAAAATGGTATTTAAAAAAAATATTGACACCAGTGGTAATCCTAAGTAGATATATCCAAATCTCATACCAAGTGCTCTAATTTAATCAATAATACAAACTAGTACAATTAGGCAAGGTTGAGACTCACAAACATTTGGTAGTTCTTATAGCTTTTTCTGTCAGATATTCCAACCATATCCCACAGCCAGTTGGAGAGGGTTGGGTCTTCAATGTGATCCAGAATATGACAATCAGTAGCTACCTGCACTTTCAAGGGAGAGTTTTAGGAGATATGTGGTGTTTTGGGCAACAAAGGTGCTGGGACACATTTTGACCACTTAACACAATACATGCCAAGTGCTTCTTCGATAACTGATGTCATAGTCAAGGGACTGACTGGAGTGTAGACATGTTTTTGAGGTGTTGTAGTAAGTTGAGTTCAGAGACAGAGACCTGTCTGTTAGGAAAAGTGCAGACGAAGAACCGGAGAAGAGGCAGGACTAGGTGTGACCAGCTTCTAAATGACAAGCTTCAGGTTTATAAGAAACCAAGGCCAGATTTTTACTTTTTTCTCCCCTAGGTCATCTAACTTGTGGTGATCCTCCACCCCTTATAAAAGCTTTTGATACTGACACACACGTAAATCATGGAAACTGTTGAACATAAGGAAAATATTAGCAAGCACTGTGGGTTAAACACAGTTGAATCTATGATGAAAATAAATTAAATACAATCATACACTCATTCCCAATAACCAGTCTCAACCAACAGAAGGCAGTAGTCAGCCATCAGGGCTCAGAGGAGAAACATTATGGTAAGGAGAGTTGTATTTACAGTTAAAGTTTACAAGAAAATTGTCTTTGTCCTTTTTCAGTTTCCTGTATATTCCCCTTTTATGCTGATAGACTGCCAGTCCCCTGGAGAAATTCATTTTTTCTTTTTTAGAGTGAATCATCTGATATCTTATCCAAAGCTTCAATGATGTCTCTCAAAGATTTTCAAAGGCTGGGGTAGGCATCACACCTTTTGACCATTTTGTAGTGGATGAACTGTCACTTCAGACTTAAAGTAGGAAAAAAAAGTCTCCCACATTGTTGGTTTTCCAAGGACTGCATCTCTACAGCTGTCTATCACATGTTCAACAAAATTAAGTGAATGAGCAGCAAAAGGTATAAATATGGTAATAGGGTTGACCTGTTCAGTCAAAGTTTGAAGGCCAGAATAATGTCCAGACATGTTGTTTAAGTTACTGTAATATAATTGCAATCCAAGATACCAATTTGTTATTATTTTAGAGTCTAATCTCGCAATATTTATGTTTTCTGATTGGTTACCTAAATTTGGAGTTCATTCCAGTAATCTGGAAGCACTATCTTTGTTCACATGTGGAATAATGAATGACAGCTGGTCTATATAAACTATATCGGGTGTGAAGTCAATGCTGATCGAGTAATACTTGGCTCCTTTGATTTCTGTTATTATTCCATCTAACCCTTTGGATGATGGGACATCTATGAACTCATAACACACTGTTTTAATAAATTTCTTGATCCATGTCTATATTTCTTTATGTGCTCTAAACTGCAATTTGCTTCCAGCATTATAAGATAATTGCCATTAGTCAGTAGGGCACATTTCTTATTGGATTCTCTAAATGGCAATTCTTGAGTAAAAAGTGTTTAAAATGTCTGGCCAATACTTTATTTTTTTCTCTCCTAAAATAATTAATTGTCAATTCTTTAATGTATTTTTGCCCTACTTTGCATTCTTAGGCCTCTATTTATAAAACAGGGAATCAGACATTCCTTCAAACATTCCCTGGTGGGAATCAATTACTGCCATTTAAACACAAAGACCAGGGCGATTCCCATGAGGGAATGTCTGATTCCCTGTTTTATAGGTAGAACCCTTAGTGTTTCCTAACGTCTTAGTGAAATCCTAACGTTCCATCCCTCTGGTGGAAGCATTTTTCCAGTCATTAAACCTTCTTTTGACAACATTCCAATACCATCATATACAAAGAAACAGCATCCTCTTTAACTTAACAATATAAAAACTCCATGGTTGTGGTAATATTTATCCATTTTGATGTAGATCTGCAAAAAGTTTATCAGACATGCACCTGGTTCTGTCCGCATAGCATTATATTTTTGTTTGATACTAATATATTACAACATTGGATACTAGTACATATACAAATATAGTCCTGATTTATACAATTTCTATAAAATTTAAAAAAGGCTGGAGAGAATACATTTTTATCAGTGAAGCTGGGTGATCCAGCAAACCTGGAATGGATCTAGTCCAGGATTTAAACCATATGCTAGCAAATAACAAATGATTTTAAGAAATTCATTCCAGGTTTTCTAGATCACCCAGCTTCACTGAAGAAATTGTATTCTCTCCAGCCTTGGAGAGCTTTAGTAAATCAGGGCCATAATGTCAACCTTTAACTTCTCACAATGGGCCTGATTTATTTAAAGCTCTTCAAGACTGGAAAAGATAGACTAACAAGGGTGATCCAGCAAACCTGGAATGGATCTGGTCCAGGGTTAAAAACATTTGCTAATCAATTCATTGTATGGGGAAACTTGTTTTTTTTCCAAATGTTTAGCTATTATTTGCTTTGCTGCCAAAAGTATTTTGTAACATAACTTGGATTCCTGTTAAAATGGCGGGTTTAAAGTAAAATAGGGCTACTCAGGGATTTCTAGAAATAAGCTTGTTAAATAAGGTTCCCAAGAGTCTAAAAACCCAACCCCAAAATCTGATCACCAATGGGCAGGACCACAAAATATGCAGGTCCGTGCCCATCTCCTGGCATCCCCTGTAGCACAGTCCAGTATCTGCCTGGGATATGTGTTTCATACGCACTGGAACCATGTACCATCTCATCATGACTTTAAAAGCAGGTTCCATAACGAGAACACTAGTTGAGCACTTAGAAATTCATCTCCAATTTTCATACCACTCTGTGTCAGATTTTGTGCTTCCTAAATCCAGTTCCCATTAAATCGTATATAAATGTTGTGAAGCCCTAGAAACCTGTTTGAGTTTTGAATAAAGAATAGAGATTTGCTGAGGACACACCGGCTGTCTAGGACACATATGCTCAAACACTGTCAGTTTGGGCGTACTAATGGAACCCTGAATCAGAGAGTTTATCCAGTGCCGGAGTTGCATATATCTGAAGAATTCCCTCCCTGGTACCTCGTGAAAAGAGCGTATTTCTTCCCAGCTTACCATACCCGATCTGCTCAATAATGAATAAACATTATCATATTTATGTTTCAGCTACCTGTAAACAGCTTTGGGAGATTCCAATCCTGGGCGAAATAGTGGATTATGTTGAATGGGCAGGAGGGGAAGATAAGGAGACAATAAATCGGCTGAATATCTTATTCCATCCCACACCCTCAATACCTGTTGTAAATTTACACTGAGGGACTGAGGAAGGAGCTTGTGAGGGAGCCATGGGAAAGAGGCTATGGCCACCGGATAACTTAGCTCCGAATCCAGCTGGACCCACCTTGGAGCTGCAGTGCCTGCAAATAAAGAGAAAATAGGAACTACAGTGGTACCTTAGTATAAGTCCCTAATCCGTTCCAGATCCTTGGACTTATATCCTTGGACCGTTCCAGATACCAAACAGGACTTACACCAAACAAATTTTCCCATAAGAAATAAAAGGAAAATGATTAATCCATTCCCATGAAAAAAATCCTATTGTTATTGGCAGATTATACATTGATGGGGTTGTATAGAATAACTTAAACACTGCTTAATACTAAAGTTCATAAATACAAAAGCAGTCAGATGAAATAAATGAAATTTTAACCTCACTTTACCTTACTGAGAAGAGTTGCGCGCCTACTAGGATGGTGCTGAGAAGGGAGGAGAAGGAGGAGATGTTATGTAATTCACAGAGAGTTATAGCGCGGGTTGTTCACTGAATGCTAGCAACTGGCGTACTGACACTTGTGGGCAGTCGTGGCTTTGTCTCGGGAGAGGTAAATAAGGGTAGCGTGCGGTGTTGTGACTCATTTTGACCCATACAAGTTCTAGCACAAAGGTTCTATACCAAGCAAGATTTTTCTTGTCCAAACAGGACTTATACCAAAGCGGACTTATACCGAGGTACCACTGTATTTGGGCCGCTTGGTAGTATTTTAGCAGATTTGGGACACCTAAACCTCCTTGATTCTTATGGGCATACATTGTTTTCTGGGACACTCTCGATTTTTTTCCATTCCAAACAAAAGAAAAAATCAATCTTTGAAAAGCCTTCAGCATTTGATTTGGTACCTGGACTGGTAAGATCCTAAAGTAATATAAAATCTTCGTCAGCACGGTCATTTTGACCAAATTTTATTCTTCCCAACCTGGAAATGGGATGGGAACCCATCTATTCAATAATTGTTTCACTTGTAGAAGCAGCGGAGAATAATTACGGTCAAGTAATCAAGTAAACAAATAATTGTAGGATCTTCAGTACATTGGGATGTCATCTGCAAACAGACTCAACTTGTGTGTGTGCCTACCAATCTCTATACCATGTACTGAGGAGTTATCTTGAATTAAATGTGCCAGAGGCTCTATAGCCAAGATAAATAGTAAGGGAGACAGGGGACATCCCTGTCTCATCCCACGACAAATAGGAAATTCTGAGGAATAAAATGAAGAGTACATGGCCCTAGCCCGAGGTTTGGAATAGAGAGCCTGTACCCATGCCATAAACTTTGATTGGAATCCCCACTTGGCCAAAATATGGAGCATGTAATACAGAGTCAAAGGCCTTATGTATGTCTAAAGCGAAAAGTATACCCGGAATTTGTCTCTGTTGCGTGATATGAAATAAACTGACTACTTTTCTCATGCTATCCAGCATTGTGGAACAAATCCCACTTAAACCTTTTGGATCAGATATTCAAAAAATGTATTCATTCTATTAGCCAAAATCTTGGTGAGCAGCCTAATATTAACATTTAGCAGGGATATTAGTCTAAAATTATTCGGATCCAAAAAGTCTTTGTTAGGTTTGGGTAACATTACTATATGGGCCAATAGAGATGACACAGGATGTTGGGGGTGAGCCTTTAGATAGTTAAACATATCCACAAGCCTAGGGGCCAACAATGTTGAGTATTTCCTATAATACTGGGCGGAAAAGCCATTAGGACCTGGCCATTTATTGCTTTTATTGCTTTGCTCCTTCATTAAATCTTTCATTTGTGGCGTTAGAGTATGTAAAGTCAGGTTAGAGAAAAGATTACCATCAGCTTCCTGATTAAATACCTTATTAAACTATATAGGCTGGAGATAATTTTCTTGAATCTGTCACAAATAGTTATGGGATTAGCTGTTACAGTCCCATTAGGGGGTTTGAGTTTTATTGGAACCTTAAGGAGATTTTGGGAATTGAGAACTTTAGCCAACATCGGTCCCGGTTTATTAGCCCTAACAAAAAAATTCCTCTGGGACCATCTAATTTGTTTTTCCACTTGATGATCCAGAAGAGAAATGAGTTCCACCCTTGTCTGATGTATTCCCTTAAATAAAATCTTGGATGGACACCTCTTCAAATTAGCTTTCAAATTTGTTAATTGCTGTCTGAGATCCGCAATTTTCTGTACCCTAGCCTTCTTGAGGCGGGAATCAAGTCGAATCAATTTGCCATGACTTGGCCTTATGGGCATGCCACGGTGTGATGGGAGAGTCCACAGACCCGCTATTTATTTCAAAATATTGCAATAGCGCTTGCTCCACCTCTAAGTGGACCGCAGGAGATGATAGCAAAGCATTATTGAGACGCCAATGATATTCCGTGTTTCTAGGAACATGCATAGGATCATCAGAGGGGAATGGTCAGGCCAGGGGGTAGATAAAATTTTAGATTCGGTTATTAATGTGAGAATTTGTTGAGTCACGAAAACGTGATCAATACGTGTGAAACTTCCATGGGAAGAAGATTACACTTTAGATCTTAGATGTAATCTTCCCACGATAAGAGATAACAACTTAGATCTTAGGTGTAATCTCTTACCGTGGGATTCAACTCTCTCCAAACATCATGGAAATGGCGTTAGGATAGGATTTCCGAGAACGCTGAAATCTGGGTGTAATTTAAAGTGACCGGCCCAACGCCCGGAGACATGGAATGGTCTAAATTTGGATCAGTTATCATATTGGAAACACCCATAATCAGCAAGGTACCCCTGGCATACTTCTCTATCAAAGGGAAAGGATGCCTAAAAAAATTTTACCTGGTGAGTGTTTGGTGCAAAAAAATGTACCAATGTAACTTCAGCATGAAATATTTTGCCTTGAAGAATCAAATAGCGACCAGTGGGGTCGGCTAATTCTACCTCGCAACAGAAAGGGGTCAACCTATGAAAAGCCAAGAACACTCCTCTCTTCTTTTCTTGAAAATTAGCCTGGAAAACTTGCGGATATTGTCTATGGAAATGTTTTGGGAACAATGAAGTGGAAAACCTTGTCTCCTGCAGACCTAGTATATGCATAGATAGCGCAGTAATGATTGAATACTTTCCTTCTCTTACTTGGCGAGTTTAAACCTTGTATATTCTGAGATACAATTTTTATATTATTGTTAGCCATAACGGAAACTGAACCAGATGTGCCCAGACTGAACAATGATACTTACCCGAACCATGCCCACCAAGACATAATACATATACTTAGCAGAGAGCGGACAGGGAATAAGAAAAAAAGAAAAACAAAACCCCAACCAATTTAGGGAGATATTTCCCAATAAACAAACATCTGCCGGAGCAGAAAGTGGACTTGCACAAGTGCAAAACCAGGGTATGTGGGGCACCTTACCCCCCCCCCCCCATCTCGAGTGTGAGTGGCCCCATTATCCCAGGTCCAGTTTTAATATAAAGCGCTTAGATGCCCTTTTACAATACCGAACTGGGACCCAAACTGTTAGTATCTTACCAAATTGCGGACTGAAGGGCATGAGGAGAAGAGCTTGTGCCACCACGCATTTATAGGAAATAACTCTGATCTGGTATGAAACTGTAGTATATATCTAATACAAGAAATATAACTAAGACAGAAGATGAGGGTTGCAATTGCTTTCTCAAAAAGGCTTGTCTCACCTCATGGGCTACTAACTCCATTAACTAGCATAAACTCAGCAATACCATGTACATCAGTATATTTACAGCAAAAAATCAGCATCTAAAATACTGCAGAAAAAACAAAGCTAGAGCAACATATCTGGTATAGGTAACCCTGAAACTGGAGATCTCCTTGTTCCAGGTAGCAGACATGATCGCTTCCTGAGTCTTATAAAATGTTGGGCGCACAATAATGTCCCTAGGAGGGCCATCTGGTTTCCTAGGGCCAAGGGAGCAATGTACTCTATCAAATTAAAATCTCTCTGGTGGTAAGTGAGGGAGGATTTCCTGTAGAAGAGCCAGCACAAATCCAGATAAATCCACAACAGATTCCATAATCCCCCTATTGTGAAGGTTTGCCCTGCAGTGGCGATTTCCCAGGTCCTCTAAGCCCAACACTGCCATCTGTAGATCTGACTGTAAAGTAGTTAAGTCCTTCTCATGGGACTCAATAACTGTGATAGCATCACCCATTTTGTGCTCAAAGTCATTTATCCTAAATCCCAGCTCCCTAATCTCCTTAGTAAGGGTGTGAGACAAGGGTGGCAGAGTTCTTGTTGCAGAAGCCGTTATAGGCTTAGTCTACACGGACTGTTTCCCCAGGGTTTAACCTGAGGCTTTTAAAGCCCATGTTTGAAGTCCCCATGCATTCCAATGTGCTAATCTACACCAGGACGTTTCCTTCAGGCACGTTTTTGAGCTTTATCCTAAACGTTCCTTGCAACGTTTAAAAAATTAAAACGCTGGTAAATCGCGTGAAAACTGTTAAAAATTAACACCTAAGCCTGCCACGTGTGAAGATTGTCTGCAATTGTGTTTGCTTTTGGTGCTATTCACACCTGCAAATGATGTCATTCAATATCACTTGTGTGTAGTCATTGTCTTTAATTGTGCTTCACTTTGCACTCTTTTGACTCTATTCTGTGTATACTGGTACATTTGTCACTGTAATCTTGCATGATCACATTATCACATGTATGCCGGGATGTATGTATGCAGGGATGTATGTACTTCCTGTACTTGCAGAAATCACTTCCCCGGGTTACAATTTGCATTTCTACCAAGTGCTAAAACGCGTGTATATTCGCGGTAAAATGCGCAAAAAATGCGGCATAGACGTTTTTCAGTGTTTTTCAGCGTTTAAAAAAGTTTTAAAGCGTTAAAAAAAGTGCATAAAAACACTTATAAACGCAGTAGGAACGTTTACATGCCTTTTTAAAAAACGCCTATGTAGACCCAGCCTAAATTGGTCCAGTAGCACTGCATACCAACAGACAACAGGCTGCTGGGTGTGTGGAAGGGGGAATTAAGGAACCATCGCTGGAGTTTTCTTCAGCATTGCTGACTGCCGGAGGAGACACATGTAAACCTGCAGAGTCCCACGCGTTGGCCATCTTGGATTTAGATCTCGTGGCTAAAGATGCGGCTGGAGTCTTTTGCAAGGGACGTGCGGCACCTGAATTTTTCCCCATCAGCTTCCACGTTAGCAGCGGCACCCGGTAAGCTGAAATTGAACCTGTTTGGCCCACTGATGCTGCACGCTAAGCTGACAGCATACTTGGGAGTCGCAGAGCACACTCAAAAGGCTTCCATTCTGGTCGGCTGATCGCGAGCGCCCCTCTGCACCTAAATTTTTATTCTACCTAAATTGTTTTAAATGAGCAATGATATTGCTGCAAAATATACTGTTGCTACTTTTTACAGCCAAATAGTTCAGTTATAATACTCAGTGCTGTTACTAAATTAAAGTAAAACCTTTGTAATAAATTGTTACAATGTATAATTGCATAACTTGAAAAAATTGAATTGCAACCACTAATAGAAATAGTTCATACTTACCCGGTAGGTCCATATGGTCACAAATACTGACAGTAAGCTTCAGATTATTGAAACAAGAAAGTCAGAACCGTTGAGATGGCGGGCTGCTTCATTGGTCCATGGTGCAGTCTTAAGTTAGCATTTATTTAATATTAACAAGACATAAACAGCTATATCTACATTTGCATTGTTGTATTGTAGACACTCTCTAGTTTATTTTGATGATGGTTGGTGTTAAATAATTTATTTAGTAATTTTTAAGTAAAAATAGTTTATAATTTCTGTGCCCCTATATCTGATTGTGGAGGAATGGGTAGCCTAAAATGTATTTATATATAAAATGCAAACTCCTGGTTAACTTTTGTAGTAATTCATTTCAATATGGAATTAAATTTGTGATCCTCACCTTTTCCCATTCCACCACCAGCAATAGAGAAGATATTTAGCCATCTTGATTGGCCAAGGCAGGATGATGTAACTCTCACTCAAGAGAAGCTAGGATTGCAATACCGGGAATCGCAGATTTGCAAAGTGGGACTTTAGTTCTCCTCTGAATATTGAAGCATCAGATTCTTCAAAAGTTTTTTTGTATCTATTTGCATTATGTAAATGTTTAGTCCCCCCAAATCCAGTTTTATTTAAAAATGTTCTTTAGACAGAAATAAAATAATGTTCTAATTTATCATCACTTTATCCGACACAAAAATTTGGGGTTATAGTAACACTATAATATGAGAGATCAGGCATAAGGGCCTTTCCTAGAATGTAGGAAAAAAAAGTGCAGATCTCACACATACACAGTGAGACTGGCACTTTTTTTTTACATTTTCAGGAAGACATCTTATCTTATCTTGGAAGACATCTTATCTTATCTTGTGTTATTTTATTTATTGAGATGATCAGTATATATTTATGCCTATATCTAATATAACGTAATGAAATTATTTACCTCTTTAGCTTTAGTAGAGCTATATCTGCATTTGATGGTTCCAGGAAAATCTTTTCAACATCTCTAACTTGCTTGGAAGGTTCAGAGCCAACTTCTTTATGGATTCCAAGATGTATTTTGTAATATGATGGTTTGCTGGAACTATTAGATAACAAAACAAATATTCAGGTTTACCAGATGTTATTTGAGCATGCTGAATGAAAGCTATAAGTTGTAGTACATTGAAAAAAATGACCATAATAAACAATATTTATGTGTATACAAGACATCATTCATCACTACATACACACTACGGATGGTCAAAAGTTCTTTATTTTTAGTTCCTTGATTGATTTTTTAATTTTGAAATTTTAATGAAGTTAATGGCTGCAAAGGCTGAGTTATTTGCAAAGCCAATGTAAATAATATTGTCGCCATAATTGTTGGTGGTTTGGTAAGAGAACACACCTCAAAAGAAAAGAAAAACATAAGAAAACTGTTTTGTTTTTAATGAATTTAAAGTTTAAGTCAGGAAACCCAAAAAATGTGTTTAAGTGCAAGGCCCTGGTCTGGCATTAGTGCTGACCAGACATCAGTCCCCCAATCTAACAATGCACTGCACTGCAAGCCCGCACTCAGCCTCAGGAGGCTAGTTACTCCGCCCCAGGACACAGTTGCCCCCAGGACTTCTGTGTGCATAGGATAGTGTCTGAGGAAGGACTGACACAGAACCAGGACCCTGTCGATAATGCAGTACAGGAGATTCCAGCAGGCAAGTCCAAAATACAGAGCTAAAGGTAGTCTGCCAAACAAGGTATTTAGGGGAAAGACAAACATAAATGGGGTCAAAGGCAAAGGTCGGTCCAGACAGCATATAATCACAGTGTCAGGAAACAGTCAAATTCAGCAACAGTAAATTCAGGATATTAACACCAGCAGCAGGTCAGCTAAGCTTAACACTATTACAGGCAACTGGTGACTGTGAGCACAAAGACTATAAAGTCCTAAAAGCCAATGATGGGGCAGGATGAAGCCAGAGACTATTCTGCTCCATGTCAACTGTGCACAGCCTCAGAGAATGTGCTGGGGATGCTGAGAAAGTGCATTGCAGACAACTAATTCCTAATACCCTAGCTCCTAAGAGTGAAAAGTACACTGCTGGACAGAAAAAAATAGGATGTGATATACTGTGGTGGTAGACACTTTTAGTTCAATACTTTTAGTCAGTTGTTAGTGTCTCCTAACAACTGACTAAAAGTATTGAACATGTGACAAAAGAATATTCACCTGGGAAAAAAACGTGTTGTTAAATAAAATATTGAGATACCAATAAGCTATTTTCCAATGCAACATACACCCATCAGCTAAAAAAAATGCATTTTTTTCCTTTACACAGCTAGCAGGGGAAAATTAGAGTTTTTGGATTAAATTTACAAAGCTGAAATTTTGTTGCTTATTTCTACTAAACACTAATTACTATTTTTTAGTAAATCAGGTTTTCGGACACCCTATCATTGCACTTTTTCTAGACATTCTAATTATTTTACTGCAGTGAGAAATGTTTATTTTTACCTGCATGATAAAATATATCTTGCTTTGCTCCATGTTGTATGTGCCCTGAAATGTTTTAGGCTTTGCGTAATAATGTTGTTAAAGTGATGCTTAGTGCACAGGGGGTAACTGACAGCCGGCATTTAACGTTGATACCACAGGACTATGGAAACTAACAAACCATTGACTGGGCACTAAGGCATGCTCTGCACAGGTGTTGGATTTTATTCTCTGGTGACAACTGTGAGTTTGAGGTATGAGTATAGAAAGCAGGAAGACATAACGATACTTTCCTTGTTGGGAAAGTTAAGAAAAATTACATAGTTCTACATGAAGTTTATGGCTGTGAATCTAAGTATATTTGGAGATTAATGCAGTTACAATCAATGACCAGGAAACTGTGATGAATGGAAAGACTTCATTAAGGGTCCCCTTTTCTGCTTACAGAAATATAAATACACAGCTGTGCTGAAAAGCAGGCTAGGCCATCCTTTGTTGTGCAGACCAAAAGCCATCTTATATTACATGGCTAATATGTTAAGTTGACAAAACTAGCAGAAGGATTGAGCATACAAAATGTAAATTATTATTAATAGAATAGCTATAGAATAATTATTTTAACATTTTTTTAAAGATGCTTAACCTTTAACAAAAAAAAAAGTGAATTTAGCAAAAATGTGCACTTATAATAGGTTTCTTAATTTGCTATCTCTAGCCAAACCAACATTACCTTGCCAGTTAATATAAATATTTTTTCAGAATTTTAAGGTATGCAAAAATGTAATGCTTTTTGAAAGATAGCAGTTGGGTTCAAAGGAACAATTGCTAGAAATAGAATAAATTTGTGACTTGTGATCACTAAATACTATTCATACCGCTCTAGGCAGTGTTTTGCTGTAAGAACCCATTCACGGTCAATCAATGTTCCTCCACAGAAGTGCAGATGATAGCTGCAAGACAAAAATGTGATTTAGATGGGATAGATATCAAAAGACTAATTACTAAAAAACATAAAGTTATTTATATATCAGTGCTAAATAAAAAAAAACAAAAAACTTGGAAATATGTACAAATAATGTCTTACACAGCACTGTTCTCCCCAGAAATTCTTTTAACCTGGTTGGGAAACTGTAGGCAGATGACACCCCAGTATTGTGTCCCAGCTTTTCAGTAACCACCCAAAAACAGCCTTGTAGTTACTGAAAAGTGTCTGGTAATGCGCTTGACTACTGGGAAGAACACTATACAGTATATAGCCTTTGGTTTGTTTTCTTTCCTCAGTTTAATCTTAAGGGACCATAAGGACATATATACCAAGAAGTACTATAATATGCATATTTATACAGAACAAAATTATACAATGAATGACACTATAGCTACCATGTTTTCTAACAATTTCCCTGGGTCAAAGTGCCTTTTGCAGTGTTAAACGATATCAGGGATGTTGAAAGTAAATTGTAAATATGTTCTATATGCATTTTTTTGAAATGTATAGAACAGAGCAACTCTCACCTTGTCCGAAGACTGATCTGCCAAGGCCAAGAATGTGGATATGATTCACACCCTCCTACAATTCTTCCAAAGCACTTTCTTTGTTTTCTTTTTGGCTTTCCGCACTCAATTTCTGTTGAGGCTTAAACAGTAAAACACATTAACAGCATATCAGTGTAGGATCACTCTGGTACCTTTATACTCATGTACATGTCTACTATGGGCCTATTCAATAATGGACATTACTAAAGATAACATATGGTAGTGAGGGGAAGGGGGTTAACTAAGCTTTTTGGGCAATATTGGCATGCAAAACTATTATTTTTTTTAATATTGTGTAGGGGTCTGCCTTTTTCTATCTGCTTGCTGACGTGTAACTTTGTAAATATCAAATAAAGTTGTTGAAGTTTTCCTGCCCCTGATAGTGGCTTGGGAAACCCCTTCAGGAGTTAGAGAAATGCAGGAGATACAGGGTCAGAGAGGAGAACATGTGCTCAGCCAGGATGGATCCCTGCATCCCCTTTTTAGAACACACTGACTGCCGTGTCTGTATGTAGTGCATTATTATATATGTGATATCTTATCAGAGATCACTTTGGGATATCCCTACAGTCAGTGTATGAGCCATATACACAAATATATATTTGCTCTGCCCTTTCAGTTATCTTTGCTGATCTGCACCCTCTGTCTAGTTACACCTAGCATAGGTTAGGCATCCGATGGCCCATAGGTAGCAGAGGTCCGGTTGCATTGGCAGATTAGTGTGATTGTTAGGGTTTAAGTGGTAGGGCAGATTGTTCCTGAACTACAGAGACTTTGCCTGCATTCCTGAAATCCAGGATCACAGCATACACAGCCCAATTGCCGGTTGGAGGATTTCCTTGCTGCTGTTTTGGAGGATCATCTCATCAGGACATCTTTACTACAATCAACTCCAGAGGCCTCTGCAACTCATCCTGACACTGATCATTACTGGAGGTATTTGTGGTTATAGACTGTATATATACTACCCGGGTATATCTGTGCACAATTCTCCTCAGGACTCTGCTGTGTGCTTGTTATGTGTACGCATTGATGTTTATAGATGATATATATTGTTATTACTGTTTTGAGATATAAAGCTTACAAATACTCCAACCTGTGTGTTCATTTAGCTGCAATGGTTAATGTTTCATGCTGGGTGTAGTGGTTCCTCAGATGTTTTATATTGCTATTATTTCTGGTTAATGTCCCAGGAAGGGAGCCCCTCTGCTAACAGAGACCCTGTCCTGGGTGGAGGCACTGCCAACTTTATTAGTATCCTCACTCTTCCACATAGCGAAGGCTCAGGATCCTCTCTGTTATCTACAGGTTAGCGCCATAGCTTGTTTTGTGGGAGTCATTTACATTACCCCCCCATAACAGGGCTACAATTGTAATTATTTACACTAATGCTTCTTTTATTTATTATTTCAAATATTATGTTCATGCTAAGAATAATAAAATAATAAAAGAAAATTCATTGTAAAAAGTATACATTTTTGTGCAATTACAAAGTAATTGACATTAATGTTTTAGTACAAAGCTCAGAAACGTTTTTTTTTGCATATAAATAAAAGTTGTTTTCTTTATATTGTGCACAATTTTTATGCAAAATTAAAAAAAAATTATAAACATACAAAATTAAGAAAAAATGATAAATATTATTAGTAACAAAACCAGAAGAAAAATATTAGTTGCAGGGAGAGAGGGTGTTGTATAACATCAGACAAAGAACCTTAATGTGTTATGTCAGCTTGCATCTTTAAAAATTTCAGTTAGCCTATTAAGAATATTAAATCTTGTAAGTAAAACAAGATCTAACAGCTCTACTCACCCAACTAAAACCATTTTTAAGTGGAGAATAGTGATGGACATTTGCATTTTACACGTTTTAATACAGGTAGCACCAGATTGACTGGTAACCATGTATTGGTGAAAGGTAGAAGAGAATATGATTTCACTTGTAGTAGCCCCAGCCAGACTATGTGCTAGATTTGACGGGGAGAAATGTCCAAAATAGGCGAGTTGTCCAACATCACTTTGTACTGTAAAAAGACCTCTGCTCTCCAACACAATTTCAAAATAGTGGCACCCAGGCCTTATTCCATGCATCTTTAGTAATTTAAGGCTGTAAATAGGATGAATTGCATGGGATTTTCAGTAAGTCACATATGTTATTGTGTATTTAAAGATGTGATTTAGCAGCTATATTAACCACCCGACCTTGGTTCGGGTTTAAAAATTTTGCAATTATCGATAAACCCGAACTTTTCTCACTCTTTAAAAATCATCACTTACCTGGTCCCCGCTGTGATGATCCGTTCTGTTCCAGCATCGATCTCAAAAAAAAAAAATACTCACCTTCTCCCCGCAGCTCCTCCGGACACGTCTTCTGTCTTCAGTCTTCATCCGGCGAGTGCAGTGATGATCACTGGGGTTTCCCGGTGACGTCGCTGCATGTGTCGGTGCGGGCGGGAAGCGGGGCAGGAAATTCAAAACGCTTTGCATTGAACTCAATACAAAAAAGCTGTATTGAGTCCAAAACAAAGAAATACTTATATAATATATATATAATTGTATTATGTATATATTATATAAGCTACTGTACAAGTACATTACATTATACACTATTTTTTTTTTAACTTTTTTTTGAAGATTTTTTTTTTTAAAGATTTTTTGTATGTTTTTATATAAAAAAAATGTTATTATTGAATTTATAACATTTTGGACATATTTTTTGTTATTTATAGTTATGCGGTAATTCGATGAATTATAAGTAATTATTGAGTAATTTGGTGAATTATAGCCTACAATCTAAAATAAATTTCCATGCAAAAAAATTAACACTTTTTGCATGGACGTACAGAAGTTTGGAAAGAATTAGAATACCCGGCGTTGGCCTACGCGTCCCTCGGCGATTCCTGATGATGTCCGTGCATGCGCCCGTCGATGGGGGTTGTAGCGGGAAATTAAAATATTTTGTATTGGATTCAATACAAAGTCCTGTATCCAATCCAATACAAAAAAATACAAAATTTATTTATGTGGTTTTGTCTATAGGTATGTGACATTGGACTGTTGGACACTAGGCAGGTGTTTAGGAAAAATATATTACTATACACTATACCGAATTATCGCATTTTCAGTATTTTTCATTTATTTATGTATTCTTGTTTAAGCTGATTTTTGTGTCTTTTATTTAATTTTATTAAAAGTAATTTTTTTTTACATGATTGTGTGTTTCAAACATTTTTTATATTCATGATATCTACTAGAACCCTGTTCGGAAAAAAAATTTCATGAAAAACAGTGTACCGCTTTTGGTACAGAAATCTAGACATCAGTGTAACGCCCAGGAGGTTAAGAAGAAAACAAAAGAAAAAAAAAACAAAAACAAAAAAACACTGATATGAACAAAAACAAAAAACTAAACACTGAATTGATAAACAGCTGAAATACCATATGTGCAAATTAACTTGTCTTCTCATTATCTTATGTAAGTGATAAAATGAGCATGCAGGACATTTACCACAAGTAGGAATTTCACAGTAATCCCAACTGATGGGGCCAGGATTTGTTACAAAACACCATGGACCATTTATGTCACCATCAGGGTTCCTGCAGTACTGTGATGAGAAGAAAAAAAAAAAAATTGTAAAAAAAAGCTTAGGAAATTATAACTGCAAAATTTAAATTATAACCAATACAGCATATTGTATTAGACTATATTACAACTTTTCAAATTTATGAAGCTAGTAGTCTAAAATGACTTAAAGCAAAATGCTAATTAAAAGCTTTTGTTTACAGGCTTTGATAGACAACTGCAATGTGTATTTCACATACATTTGAGAAACTTTTGAGAAAAATCGGAACTTATTGCAGGTACAATAAAATCTCATATTTGCATTTCCTTCCCATAGGGAGAAAAACAGTTCTTAATTGAGGAAAAGCCAATAATCTTGGTGGGAAAGCAACATTGTAGTACAGCACCCAACCTGAAGAACACTATGAAGATCTTAACACTTATATGAACTGTCAGTTGTGTTACCAAGGCAAAAGCATCTTTCTATATATCAACATGGAATTTTTTATTTTTTATTTTTTTTAGGTTACCCTTGCTAGGTTCCAGGTTGAACCTATTTTTGTCCACAGAACTTTTGTAATTCTTCATGGCATAGAGTCAACAAGGTGCTGGTGATCCAGGATGCAAATCTTATATTCCACTACATCCCAACTGTTCTGTATTAGACTTAGATCTGGTTATGATGGAGACTATATGAATACAGGGAAATCATTTTTATATTTAAGAAACCAGCTTGAGATGAGCTTTGTGTCATATCATGTTAGTGGAAGTATCAATTACTGGAAGTATTCATTAGAAGAAGGGTACACTTAAGTCATAAAAGGGACGATCATGGCTAGCAACAATACTTAGATGAGATTTGGCATTTAAATGATACTCAGTTGGTACTAAGGGGCCCAAAGTATGCCAAGAAAATATCCACAAACCATTACACTACAACCACTAGTCTGATGCTTTTATGTTGTTGATGCCAAATTCTGACCCTACAATCTGAATTTTTCAGCAGAAATTTAGACTCATCAGACCAAGCAACGTTTTTCTAATCTATCAGGCCAGGCAATGTTTTTCAGATCTACTTTTGTCTAATTTGCCTGTTCTCTGCCCATTTTGAACCATTCTCCGTAAACCCTTAGAGATGGTTGTGTATGAAAATGCCAGCAGATCAGCAATTTCTCAAATACTCAAACCAGTTTGTCTGGCATTAGCAGCCATGCCACACTCAAAGTCACCTAAATCCCCTTTTTTCCACATTCTGATGCTCGGTTTAAACTTTAGCAGGCCATCTAGACATTTTTAATGGTAGCTTTGCTTGGAGTTGATTAGAAAAAAGAAAATATGTGATGCCAAATTTGGATGGTATTTGGCATCATTTCACCCACCCTTACCTGTAAAAGGGATTACAGGGTTTAGATAGAGCCATAAGTAATTATGTAATTGCAAATTTACAGCATTGTATTTGGGAACCCGACCCAGAGTGTCCTGGAAGGAATAGGTGGGCCAAGCACTCTTACCACTTTTCAGCCAAGAAATTGGAATGGCTCTGAGGCACCTGGCTGAAAATAAAAAGACACCTGTCTTTCAGACTAGGCTGGGTGTAGCTTGTATGCTGGGAGAGCCTAGGAAGTCTCCTAAAGTTTAGGTCTGTGGGACTAATATATCTGAAGAGTGTCAGGGAGAACCAGGAGGATACATTTTTTTTTATCCTTGTCAATCCTGTCGTGATGTAAAAACTCTGATCCCCATCAAGGGAAAACTTTGGAGATTAATTTGTATTTTTGAGATTGAGTTTTTTGGGAATAAAATTGTACAGAGCGCTATGAAATCTGAACTGACATATGAAATACCTCTCTGTGGTGAGTGCATTTGAAGCTAATCCCTCATAATTTATATACATGTATTCCAAATCAAGTATATATTACATTAACAGTATCTGTTTTGCAACAAAAGTTCTAATGTTTATTCTTAAACAATCTTACATTTTTTTCTAATCCAGCTTCTGGATGAGTTGTTGGTGTGAAACTGTTATGTGGATGAGGCGTCTGAGAGCTCCATTCTTGACAAGTATACCCTTTAACAGTGACCGATCTTGTGCCACGATAATCTTGACCCTTACTAATAACACAATCTGATAGACATAGTAAAGAAGTTTATTAGCATTGTATACTGCTACTTTTTGGGCTACACACAATATAAAACATTTTATTTGTCTAGTAATGCATGGACATATTTGTCATTTGAACACTGATTGAACAGTATGCTGTTTTTGTTTTACATCTGCTTTGTAAATGATGAATATTTTAATAAGATGAATTCTAGAGGGAGAATCTGAGCAGATTTGTGGATTGGAAAGGCTTTTTTTTCACTATTTTGGGATAAAGTATTAGGTTATCTTATCTTTGTCTTTGTGTTTTACCAGAAAATTTTACATTTTCTTTACTTTTTCCCTTGTTTCTCCCCATTGAATGAACATTTTGGGTTTTCAGTCATTTCCTGTCTTGGTGACAAGTGACACAGGACAGCTAGAAAGACAAATTTCCACAAAGGGAAGAGGACAGAAAGTCAAACAATTCTGTACCTAAACTAAATCACAATTCACTTTCAGACTAGGATACATAGTTTTAGCTTTTATACTCCTATAAATGTGACTGCAATGCTAACAAGTTATATTTCAAACATACTTGATATTGCCAGGGTCAAGAGACAGAGTAAACTATTAGTTCAGTTCTCTAAGCTACTTTATCTGTATTTGTTATTTTCTCTCACAATATTTTCCTCGTATAAACATTTAAATGACATACATAATAACCATGTGGCATTATTTCTTATTTTTTTAAAGTGGTTATTTTACTGTTAAACACAGACGGGTCTGTTTATAATAGTTCAAAACATAAAATTTCCCAATTTTTACTGCTATGTTTATATTTATTGCATTTGCAGACATATACAGAAAAGGTTTAACTTTTCAAGTAAAAGAAACCTTTATGTAAGCAGTTTTTAGTGATTCTATACAGATTTCATGCTTTAGAGAACCCCAAATTTTTCACTAGTTTTTTCCCACTGTTTAGGAAACTCTGTTAATGAATATGGACCCACCTAACAAATGTAAAAAAAAAAAGAAGGAATTAGGCTTCCCTGCTGGTTATGTGTAGGAGTGCTGACTTGCAGAAGAAATCTTTTGCTAAACACAGCTGAGGTTGTGGGTGATCTTAGGGGGGATGAGCTCTTCGTCAACATTTTTTAACTCTTTAATGACCAAGACAAACTCTGCAGTTCTTTCTTTTTGCATATCAAAGCACAGCTTGTTGTAGAAGTTAATGAATGTCTAGGCTCTATAAGTTTTTTTTTTTTTTTGCTTTGTTTGTGATTAACTCACAGTGAGGAATTTATGAGCACACCACGCTGCCTAATATTATGTTAAGAATGCTCCAATTGAGAAGCTGTCCATCTCAGCCTTTGGTGAGTTTATGACCTTTTATATTGTGCTTTTTACTATTTTTATAAGACTTATCCTTACATTGTGGGCAGCATCCAGAACAAACTAAATGATTTTTTTTTAGAAGCCTATGGGAAATCACGTTTCAGCTAACAAATGTGATTTCAGAAACAAAATATTCATTTTTTATCCCATTTGGAAATTATTCCCTAATGATCTGACCTTGATTCATTGTTTGTTAGAAGACACAGCATTTACTACTGTGACTGCTGTTTTGATAACTGGCCACTAAGTGGCAGAATGAGTCGGTTTTAATATGCACTGAAACATACAATACATGGGGATTTAAATGCCTGTGAACATACAGTTGAACTGACAGGAATAATTTAAAAATACACCATTAAGTGTCTTTTGTGTGATTGAGAAAAATGTATTTGCAGAAATAATGCATGCTTTAATAAAAAAGATTTGCTTTATCAAACAGAACTGAGCTGTTTCTCTGCTTGCCTGGACTGCTGGTAACTGGTGTGGTCTTTGTGGTCTGTACAGGCTTTTGTACTATTGGTGGTACATCAGTACATTTCTTCAGGTTACAATACTCCCATCGTACATGAGGATCTGTCGTATAACACCATGGGCTTTTGTCATTATCTGGATTTCTGCAGTAATTCTTTGCCAGTCCCCTGCAAATATAAATGTAAAGTATATGATTATATCTGTTCCTCCTAGGAAAGTACTGCATGTTAAAAAAAAATTAAATTTTGACAAATAATCTCATCACAGATAGCTCTTCTATCTGTAAAAGCCAAATTTTAGAACATACGTTACTAACCATATAAGTTACTTACCACTCTTCACACATTTTCCTAAACCCATTAGTTTTGTTTTAATGAAGACTACCTCCTGTAATGGCATCATAAGTATAAGGAGTAATGATCATCATATGAATAAGACATATCACTTACGCATTTGGAAATTTGTCAGTTGTTTTGGTATGTTGATGAGGCTCTTGGGAGCTCCAGGCCTGACATCTTTTACCAGAGATTGTCATATAAATTGTGCCTCGGTAATCTGCTCCATTTCCCTCGTAACATTCTGAAACAACTGTAGGTGGGGTAGGCTGGGGTACAACTGTAAAGACATTTAAAAAAAAGTATCTTTATTCAAATGAATACATTATACTATTTAGTAGAAAAAACAATCAAACAGGAAATATTTTACTCAAGATAAAGTGAGAAACAAATATAGGAATGTTTATGATACAGCTGACTGCTATCTTGGGTTCTGTTAGTGACAGCAGTCATCAGACAGGAAGTGAGAGACAAAAAAAAGGGAAAGCAGTAAGTGGTTCAGTACCTTATTTTTTAAATGCTGGTTCCTAAAGAGCAAGCAAAGTGGTGCAGGCGACAAAATAACTGGCAAGGTGCTTCACTGGGAGTCTGAAACTTTTCCCTTTACCAGTTCTAAATATAGCTTTAGTTTACCAAAGCTTTATATAATGTGAACATTTGTCATGTATTTTTTTTAAATGTTTTAAAAATGAGGCTGCACATTTTTGTTCAGGGTAGAATTCCTGATGGTGACAAAAGTGTGATATGACTACACAAAAATTACTAGCATGGCTGCATATAGTTTTTCTTAAAAGCAAAGTGACAGGGAGACAGAATTGTCAACTCATAAAAGGACCACCAAATTACCTATTTTTGTGTAGTGTCAGAACTTAGCAGGAGTAGGCTTGATACACCATGTGAAAGTGCTTGGGCACATGCTCCCAGTACGTGTCTACTCCACTACACCCCTGTCTGTGTCACTCAAAGAGGAAGACACTTCCCCTAGAGTGATGTAATGATACCAGAACCGACCCACTCCCCCATCGCAGGTCTGAGCCTGTGATGGGAGAGTGGGCAGTTTGTATTCAGAGACACCCCGCCCACTACTCGGAGCCTGCTATCAGTACGGAGGATGTGGTCCGCGGCTCTGGCCAGTGTGCCCTCCTCGGGGGTTAGGAGAAGGACCTCGCTGAGGGGGGGGTTGGAGTGGCCAGAGCCACGGCCCACCAAAGACTAATTTGTAAAAAAAAGAGAGGCCACTACCGAAAAAAGTGATGGTACCCCTGGATGCACGAGGCATTTTAAATCACTCCTGAATCGGCACAGTGACATTGTTTCTTTAAAGACTTCCCATACACAATAGTTGGGAAAACAAGAACAAAATGTGTGCCATGGGATAAATGTACTTACCAACAGGTGATGAATCACAGCTGGGTATTTCACAATATTCCCATCGTGCATTTTTGTCAGTGGTATAACACCAGGGCATTGACTCTCCATCTGGGTTTCTGCAATAATTCTTTTCTAGGTTCCTAGAAAAAAAACATTTTTGTTCAGAAAGTAAAAAATTAGTATGTCCCTACATTTCTCATTGTGTTTCTGTCTGGCGCACTTTCACTGTTTAGCCAAATTTTATCTTTAATTCAAACTTGCCAAATGACTAGTACCTTGACTTTTCGGTCCTAATACATCAAGCAGAATCGAACGCTCACGCATTTGTATTCGCGATCCGAAATCGTACGCCGTCGCGCAATTCAGCAACTGAAAAAGCTTGCGGGTAAATCCCACGACTATCTTGCGAATGACCGCGCGCGAAGCCATTGGACTAGATTTTCTCACAAAAAGCCACAAGCACACACCGTTCTTTTCTATTGTGTGTACAATATCTACGAACGATCGTGTCGTTACCTCTATGTGCAGGATCGGTGCTATACGATCGTTCATATATATCGTGCAGGAACGTTCGTCGTTCGTTTTCCGACGATAATAATTGGAAGTGTGTACGTAGCTTAAGAGTGGACATACGATTGTTCTTTGCGACTTGAAACATTTACTAAGCGCTTCTCAGGGGTAAAAAGATTGAGAAAGGCTGGACTACAATGCTCTTGTTCTATAAATGCCATTTCCACTTATTAGGAATACAAACCCATAATATCCTGGTACCTGGTCTCCAGCAGTTTATTTTATGCTTTTTATCACTATTTTTTTAGGCTGTTCCAGTGAGGTGACTTTAACTTTAGCATGTACACAGCATTGGGTCTAATCATTAAGAGGAATCCCTCTGAAGCTTTCCTGAACAAGTATGACCGTAAGCCTTTCAAATTCATACATTTATTTTGCTTACAAACATATTCACAGCAGCTAATTAACTTTGTAACAATTTTTTTTTCACATTACACTCAGCAAAGTGAATTTTTACTTAGCTTAGTGAATGGGGTAAAGTTGTGCTTACTTCAGCAATCTAATCATGTGCTGTTTTTTATCATTTAATTTACGGTGCACATGATTAGGTGTTCACTTGACTTTGCAAAGCGACAATTCATTTTTGATGCCCCTGTACTTACCTTAAACTTGTGTTCTGCTGAATAATGAAAAAGCATCAAGATGTAGCCAAAGCAAAACCTATTTATAATTCTTAAAAAAAACTGTATTGGTACTGCTGTATAGCAAAAATGTGCTAGGGTTCCACTTTTTATATCCCATTAAAGGGAAACGATTCTTTTAGGTTTACTATAACACAACAATTTTAGGCAACACAAAACATATCAGGATATGTAATCATCATAATTTTTTTAGCTTCTACATCCAGACCCCTGTAGCTGAAATGCTTATATAGTATTCTGAGAGCAGATCTTTTAACTGCAATCTTACCTTGCAGGGTTGTACCCGTGAGAATGGGGGGTTTGTAAATCCCAGTTCTGACACTCTAAGCCCGACTCAGTCTTGGAAATTTTCCCCCTGTAATTTTCTCCACTGCAATGAAAGCAATCATCTGCAAAAGAAGCATTAACCTAATTTATACTTTCTGTAGATACTATTGTATGCCATGTTGCATAAACACATCATAAAGTCCTGCATCAAGCAGTTGTTGTGTTGAGTAATGAACTACTCATCACATCAGATGATTCTCGCCAATATATTAATGGTTGGGCCTGTCTTGGGCTTGACATATGTATGGAAATCACCCGACGTTGTTCATGGATCCTTCCTGACTACCGCAATTTAAGATAAAGGAGCACAGCATGTACTGTGTGTACAGTGCTTGCTCGTTCATTGTCACACTTTTGTCGCGGGAAACCATCGTGAAACATAATTTCCAGCTACAATAATTGAATGTCTGTATGCAGCCTTGGTTGAAAGAAGAAAAAAAACACAAAACAAGACAAAGTTTTTTTTATTTTAATGACTGTATAGTTGTCTGGGGACTTGTGCTTTTATGCAGTGTTAAAAGTCCTATGTAACAGACAGTAAACATTTACATATACTTAACATTAAAATTCAACATATTTATGATTAAACGCAATCTAACCTTCACATTGGGGAAGGTTGCAATATTGAAATCTATGTGTGGGGTCGGTAGTGTAACACCAAGGTCCATTTGCATCTTCGTCTGGATTTCTACAAAAATTTGCCTCAAGCCCAGCATTTGGAAACTTTTCAGGGGTAATGCTAAACAAGAAAAAAAACAATGTCATACTTCAGCATTATTAAAATGTACTAAATATTCATAAACATTCATATTTTTGATACAATATATACCTGCAGATAATAAGTTATCCTAACAGGATAACAGGGTGTGGAAATACCTCTGAAACTGATGTATTCTGCAACTTTTCCTTTTTACTTAAACTTGCCATTACACTATGGAGTCTAATTATATAGGAGTAAATTTCACATTCACCAAATATTTTCTGGTAGAGAATCTATGATGTCATTAAAAACACATAGACCTGGAAGATTCTCCACTCCAGAATGTTTGGGGAATGTCAGATCCAACTGGCCTGATTCCTTACATAGTAGGTTAGGTTGAAAAAAAAAAACAAAGTTCCATCAAGTTCAACCACTAGGGAAATAAACATATCCCAGATATAAAACCCTATGAGACATAGTTGGTCCAGAGGAAGGCTAATAAAAAACCCTGGTACAATTTGCTTCAACTGGGGAAAAAAATACCTTCCCGATTCCCTGAGGCAATTGGATGTTCCCTGGATCAACAGTCTCTGTTATCTTTACATTACATCCTTAATACCCAGTTATATTCTGTGCTTCTAGAAAAGCATCCAGCTTTTTCTTAAAGCAATCTATAGAAGTTGCTGAAACTACTTCCTGAGGGAGCCAATTCCACATTTTCACAACCCTTACAGTGAAGAATCCCTAATGTTAGTATATTTTCAGTAAACATGATGTTGAGCACTAATTTATGCAGATCATAAATGTTCTTGCATGTTCTTTTTCCTGTTGTTTCTATGCACCTATGCACATACTTAATAAATTAATTTGAAATAAACATGTCAGATTATGAATGATATAAATAACTCTACTTTGGTAAATGAGGATAGTTTGATGTCCAATCTTGACATGGTATTCCAGACTTTGTTTTAGATTCAGTTCCTCTGTAATCCTTTCCATTTCCAGAAATGCAATCTTCAAGGTAAACTATGAAAGAGATATTACATACACAAATTAAAGAAAAAACTCAGTTAAATAAACTGCTGCAATAATATCATCATTGCAAATATATACAGTATATTCATATATATTTAAAAATATTTAATGAGCAGTGTCTGATATTAAAATGCATTTTTATAATATACCTATTCAAATACTTATGACACTTATCTGATTGAATACTACAAATGTTAAAATATCTCAATAATGAATATCAAAATCAGTTTATATCATAATTAATTGGTATTGTCACAAGGTATGCATTGAAAAAAATGCAAAGCTTTGTTCATTTAAAGAAATACCCACATTGCAATGTTATGTTGGCCCACATTTAATTTACATGACAAATTTTTATGAGACTGGCTTTAAGTTTGAATAGTTCCAATACCTATAAACAAATTAAATAAAAAAAATAAATGTTGCACATACTTTTTCTTTCATATATAGCGACATCACTCCTCCGATGCACCATTGAAGACTTCTGATTATCAAGAAGTGTAATGCATAGTTGGTTTTTTGAGCCATACAAAAATGATCTAAAGGATTTAAAACATTAAATCAGCATATGTAATAACAACTGCCAGTGTATTTTCAGTGTATGTCCTTACAATAGGCATAATCTACTCTATACACCAGTATTTTTTGATTGCAATTTGAAAACAAGAAAATAAACAATTGTCCACACTGATATGTAAAAATAACTCTAAAGATAAATAATACAATTTATAGGAAAACATATTTTAACTGATATTAGAACACCTCCCACAAACTTCATGGGGTATCAGTAGTAATAATAGAAAGGAATTAAACACAGGGCCTGATACATATAGGCAGATTCACCGCCAATGTTGCACTTGATCAACCAACCTAATCGAGTTTTCAATTGGTAAACAAATGGCTAGACAGATGCATACAATATTCTGCCTTCTGATGGTTATGTGCTCTAAAGTTCTTTAACTTTTTAACATCATATGCTTGTATTGCAGCAAGGGACAAAGAGAATACATTTATCTTTACTATATGGCCAGGAAATGTGAGTTTATCAAACTAGGGTACATATTGGCTGCAGTGGCTAGGTATGTGGTGGCTGCACTCCTACTTGCTGACTGTGTACCTGTGTGCCCATGTGTACCAGCCCTTATAGGCCTGTGTTTCTTTAAAACATTCTTTATTTAAAGTATAGGAAAAACAAACATTACATCAATAAAAAAATGATGTTCCTTTGTCATCACATTGAAACCAGATCAGACAACATATATAATCATGGTATAACATTACCTCACTTAGAACTCTAGAGTAACAAACAGGATGAGAGTACTTCCAGAAGAGGAACCTCTAGTACAGTCAGCACAAGCATTATTATTAGGGCGTCAATTTGGTGCAGGCGAGAGTGGTTATAATTGTGTCGGTGGCACTCCAATAGACCCCACAAACTGTTGCCATTCATACCAAGAGTTAAAGAATTGGGTATGGGCATTCTTATTGCCTGACAATAGGTCTTCCATATGTATATCAGAGACCTTACTAATCCACAGCTTCCCAGGAGGTGGCATACTCTGCTTCCAGAATAAGGAAATGCAAAATCAAGCAGGAGTCACTAAATGTAAGTAAAGACCCCTTTTATGTCTTAAGTACAATAGCCTGTATAATGCATTCAAAAGAAGGCCGGGTCCTTGGGTATTCTGTAGTCAGTGACATAAGCTTATGGAATTATATTTGTTTAGCTTTTGTTTATTGTAGTTTCAAATCCACCATAGATAGTAATACATTTAGAAAGGTATGAAGGTGCCGCACGTTTATTTGTGATTAAAAGAGCCTTTTTTGTTTTCTTTTTTTTTTGCAAATTGTACCAAAGATAGCTGAGAATACTCATGGAGCCTGATTTATTAAAGCTCTTTAAAGCTGGAGTGGATACATTTTCTTCAGTGAGGCTGGGTGATTTAGCAAACCTGGAATTGATTTCTTAAAATCATTTGCTAGCAGTTTTTTTTTTCTTAAATTAAATCATTTGCTGGCAAATTTTTGGAATCCTGGACCAGATCCAACCTAGGTTTCCTGGATCGCCCAGCTTCACTGATGAAAGTGTATCCCCTCCAGCCTTGGGGGAGTTTCAATAAATCAAGTCCATAGTCTCAATTTTCAACAATTTTAAGAGGAGAAAAAAGTACACATAGCATCAGTTGAGCAGATAAGTAGCAGAAAAGCCCAAAAGGGGCATGTTTTCTGCTCACACCAAAATTACAAAGCAGAATCATGGAAGAAGGATTTATTGATGTAACTATAAACCTTTTAAAACAATGGACCAAAGGTGTGGGACTCCTAAAAGGGCCCAGCACGGCCCATGAAGAACAGGTAAAACACTTTAATTTAAAATGTTGAAAAAGCCATATAGATGGATATTAGATTTGGAGGAAAAAAGTGTAAGCTTTTCCTTGACATGTTTCATTTTGATACCACCTCAATAGGAACAACACCCAAATTTACATTTAGCTGTTGACTTCTTGACTCTCTGACTGTATCTGCTGTTTTCTTATTTATGTTCTCCCACTTCCTCAAACCTAACACATGTAAAATAGAACTGATGGAGGTCCCACAATCTGTCTCTGTTTTACTGTCTGTAATTACTATAATTGTAGATAACAACTTAACATTTTTATTTAATTTATTTTAATTGAAACCAACCGAGCCTAATATGTTGGTGTAATATTAGACTCTGATCTGTCATTAAGGTTTTGCATCAGGTCTTTACCCACCAAATCATCAATCTCCCCTATTTTAACACAAGTTACTACTAAAATGATTGAATGTCCCTTAGTTGTATCCTTTCTAGACTACTAGACTAGGTTGGCACTGGCAACATTTACTGAAAACTGCGGCTAACCCATCCTATAGCTCTTTTGAATTTGTTGTTCTCTGCCAATCCCTCCTCTGCCTATAATCCAAAGAATCTAGTTCAAATTACCAAATAACTTTCTAATCACATAAATTAATTTTATTTTTATTAATAATTTTATTAATTTCATAATCCATAACTTGTATCCACCATACATTTCACTAACTTTCGGATAAAATCCTAACCTATGTTTATGTGCGGCACATAAAATGCTCTACTTCATCCTGACCCCCTTACTCTTGCCAATCACATTCATCAAGCTCTGAGACTTAAAGCGTACATCTTTCTACCTTACCTAGTGTTTTCTCCCCTCCCCTGCTATAGAATGTAAGATGAAAAGGCAGATAACTTCTCCTTTCTTGTCTTTGCATGGGTAAAAAACAGACCTATGAAACTGGCCTTGCTAGAAGACAGATTGACAACCAGACCAGGAATATGGAACCATGTAGCCAAAACCCAAAGACTGAAATGGGTCGAGATTAATGTTGAAGCTGGAGATCTGCAATTGAAAGGTTTATGATGTCCAAGAATCTTCATTGCTTAAAGTGAACCCCACAATTATAGGCCTTATGTAATAAAGTATATAATAATAAAGAATATAATGTAAAGATACAGAAGAGGAGGAAGGAACACAAAAAGAAAATTCATCATCTATCTCTGCTTTGTGGATGGGTCAGAAAGGAGGTAGTCCTTTGGTTGGTACTGCCAAGCAGTGCATGGTCCTTTGGCTAATGGAAATGGACATAGATGAATGGTCAGAGAAAGTATTGTTACAGTTATCACAGGCAACAAATCTATATGGGTGTAGAAGCAAAAACTTAAGGAAATAAAAGGTATGGTCCCTGGCTGCAAGGTAGTGCATCCATGAGATATTAACCAACTGGTGTAATTTGAGTTTTATTTTTATACTATACGTTGATGAATGTAATTACCTGTTTTGCTGCAAATTCATATTCTATAGATATAAACTGCTGTTTTTTTTACCCACTATTGTCTATACTGTATACTGTATACAGGTATTATAAATATTAAAACAATATTAAAAATGTATCATTAATACTAAAAGCATAAACAAGTGACTGGTACCGCTAGAGTGCAGGGTTTTATGTAAGAGAGGGTAGTAGACATTGTTTTTTCTTTGTTACAAATATTCAAATATTCGAACAGGGATGTGGTACAAAAAATAAGGAACCAATCTTTTTTTTTCAATTTCATGTTCTGTAGCTACCAGACTCAGCCTTTGATGATGTTATGAAAAGACCCCTTTTCCAGCCAATGTGCAGTAACTGACAAAATTATAGCAACATATATGATTGTCCTAGGCTGGTATCACAGCTTTGAAAATTGAGCCTAACATTTTACAGAAGATTTACATATATTTCATATATAAACCAGTAGTGATACAATAGAAAGTGATTTAGATTTTTCACTTACCTACAAGTAAACTTCTTCTCTTGCTCACATAATTTGGCACAGCCTAATGCATCTGTACTTGTATATATCTGTCTTTGTCTACCTGCCATCCATGCTCCTTCTGTTTTTACATAGCCATCTAGTTCATCGCCTGAAACTAAACATAGATAAAAATAAATAAATAAGTAAATAATTATGTTGCAAAAGTGGGTTATTTAGAAAAAAAAATCTATTTTAAAATGATACATTCTGTGTCAATATAAGTTCTTTGGTTTTTCATAGACATCGTGTTTTGTTTTTCAAAAGGGAAGTTAACAACATTTAGGTTGAAATCAAGGCTTGTCTAGACCTACTTTGATTACCAAAATAGTTTGAGGTTTCCCAGAAGACTGAGGGTAAAGTTTTATTTATGCCTTGATTTCTGTTGGGAAGAATGTTCCAGTTAATGTGTCCAAAGGTGAAAACACTTTTTGCCAAAATAAACCAGCCAAAGACTAGAACATGTATTTCTCCTGCTTAACAGATTTACTCTGTACCTGTAGATAAACCTGTCTAAGCCACTGATAAGTGTACAAAGGCTTTTTCTGAACATACCTTTTTTTTTAAAACAATTGTATATGCAAAATGTAGAAAATTTATATAAAGCTATTTTACACTGCTCACGATATACTGAAGTTTATTGGAGTATAGAAGAAACATGTTCTGAAAAAATCCTCTGGGCAGATCTCTATTGTATTTCAGTGTGTGTGTCTTGAGAGTGCCTATTCAGGAATTTTTAGAAGACAGTGTGCAGTCATTCTATATTTGATAACAATTCATTTATAGAAAAGATGTAAACCTGTTGATATCAGATGTGCAAACAGTGTGTATTCTTATTAACCTCCTGGGCGGTTCATTTCTGTCTTTTATGTATAAAAGCAGTACATTGTTTTTCATGAAAATTTATTTTACATTGTAGGCTTGTAATTCTTAGGCATAACTCACTGACATTTGTCCAAACAAGGGTCTGAGTATAATAAAGTTTGAAACACAAAATCATGTCAAAATAATAAATTAAATTAAATCATCAACTTTAAATAAAAAACACAAAATTCTGTTAAAACAAGGGTGCATAAATAAATAAAAAATATTGAAACCTGTAATATAACTGTACATTAGCAGACCAGCCATATTTATCTAATAAACATCCCAGGTGTGGTATATCTTAAAATAAGGGAGCACAGAGTCCAACGTCACAATCCGGGCAGTAG
Source organism: Pyxicephalus adspersus (assembly GCF_032062135.1). Lineage (NCBI taxonomy): Eukaryota > Metazoa > Chordata > Amphibia > Anura > Pyxicephalidae > Pyxicephalus > Pyxicephalus adspersus. The sequence continues at coordinate 94,325,090 of NC_092861.1, forward strand.
AACTGGCTTTCTTTATTGATTTTTTGTCCCGGCGTCACCCCACTTAGAGCAACACACCATGCACATTCTTGTTGGCGCTTGCTTTCTTGCACTTGGTGATATATGTTCCATGAAGTGACGACCAGTCAGGCATTCCAGGTTCACCACTGTAGTAGCACGCCATCCAACTCGACTTGTATCCATTTGTGGTGTTGGGTATTTCAAACATATGGCTTCACAGACCTTCCAAATGAACTCAGGGTGAGGTACAGGCCTGTCACTCCGCTGTTTGAAGAGAATGTAGGCATTCCATAAGCAATGTTCCACAAGATGTCTGAAAATCTTTTTTATAATACTTCTTTTGTTGGCAGTATAGAAAATCATTGCCTGGTCGGCTCTATACTGCACTGTGCGCAAAAGGCATTTTGCCTTTCTGCCAGGCAACTATTTACCCAGTTATGAGCTTCTGTTTGGCGAACATGGATGGCATTTCATGCCTGTTAGCCCTAATAGTTCCTTAAGCATCTGTTTTATGCTGGATGAGAAACTCAAATAGTTCAGGGGAGCTGTAAAAGTTGTCTGTAGTGACACAATAGCCTTGATTGAGCAATGGTTCAATAAGTGACAGGACAGATGATGTTGCCACTCCATAGCTGCTGAATCTGAGGCAAAATTTGAGTTCCAAATATAGCCAGTTGCTGATTCGCACAGCATAAAGGATTTTACACTGAACTGTGCTCTCCTGTATGCTATGTATTGCACCCAACTGAGCCTCTCCTTGTATAGACTTTTGTCTATACTTATTTTTCTTTGCGGCACGTAGCTGTTTCTGAAATTTTTTAGGATCTCCAGATAGAGCTCCTAAATTTTTTTGAGCTTAGGTGCAGGATGAGTGATCTCATCAAAACTGTCATTATTAGAAAAATGTAAATAATTTAATATCAAGCCAAATCTATATTCAGACATGATTGTGACAAAAGGTGTAGCAATCAGTCTATTCGTGGACCAATACCAGTTCTGCAGGGGTTTCCCCAACACTCTTTGAGAAAAACTAGGCCCAAAAAAAGCCAGGTTCCCACTTCCTGCTTCTCGAAAACTTCCTGTGTGTAGCAGCTAATTGTTGCTCGGCGTACCTGTTGGTTTCCTCAACTATTTTCAGAATGACTTTGTCATTTAGAACTAACTCCAGGTATGCCAAGGGGTTGTGTTCCACCTCTACCTTCAGGCCAGGCTCTGCAGTAAATGGGAATCTTGGGGGCACTGGCTGTGCCTGACTAATGTCAGTGGAGCACCAAGTGTGAACATCACTAACCTCAGTGACAGAATCTTCGTGGTCACTTTTGTTGTCCGATGACAGGTCTCCAGGTGAATTACGGTTGCTTGAATCCACTAGCGGTTCCAAATTGTTCAAAAACAGCTTGAGTTGAGAGATGCCTTTTGGAAGCCATGGCAGAGGTCAGGGCTGGCGACAGGCAGAAACAGTGTCAGAATCCAGGCAGAGGTCAGGGCAGACGGCAGGCAGAGACGTGGTCAGAATCCAGGCAGAGGTCAGAGCAGGCGGCAGGCAGAGAAGTGGTCAGAATCCAGGAAGGCAAAGAGGTCAGGCAGGCGGCAGGCAAAGAAGTGGTGAAAGGTCAGGCAGGCAGCAGGCAGAGATGTGATCAAAGGTTATGCAGAAGTCAGGCAAGCGGCAGGCAGAGACATGATAAAAATGTGAGGCAAAGATCAGTAAAGGTAATGGCAGACAGGCAGGGCACTGTAACAATCACTGTAGCAATCCAGAAAAATGATGATTTCTTTGTACTGGATTCAATACAGTTATTTTGTATTGAATCCATTACAAAAACATTTGAAATTCCCCCCATTTCCCCAATGCAACAGCCGCACACACCGACGTCACCTTGAACTGTCAGGTGACTGATCGGAGGCAGAGGACATGGCCAGAGGATGGGATCGGACAGGCAGGACAATGGAGGACGCCGACGGACCAGGTAACGCTTTATTTATTATTCTTTTAGCTACCCCGAGTGTGGCTCAGGGTTACCGCTATCAGCTGTTTTTTTACCCGGAGCCACACTCGGGGTTACCGCTCAGAAGATTAAAGGATAACATTCCTTTAGCATACTTAAAAAAAGACTGCATGTATTGATTCAATTTACTTTGCATTTTGTTATCATAAAATAACCCAATGAAGATGCTGATGACAGAGTGAGGAGAGGTGAGCGTACCTAAAAGATTACAAACAGGAGTCATTTTTACACAGTAATTAAAGTGCATCCGTCATCACAGATCTGAAGAAAAATAAATATATTTCAAAATTTGTTTTAAGTCACTAAAGAAAGTAAATAAGCCAAAACATCAATATATCAACCGAGCACAAAGGTAGAATAAATTCACTTACCCACCCCCCTTGCTGTTATTTAATATAATACCCCACCCCATAACACATACGCATCATCACCACCACTTCAATTGAACCTGCATATTCCTCTTAGCAGGAGAGTCATGTTGTACATTATGCAGCTGCTTTGTTTCTGTCCTCCTTTCACAATTGTCTATGTATATGTAATAAGCACTCATGGACTTACAAAGGACTGTCTTCCAATGTCCCAAATTCTATATCTCCACTTTTGGCATGAACGCTGAAATCTCTTTTTCTGGTCTTTACAACTATTAGCATTATTCTTAGTGACTCTCATATGTATCACCTGATGCATGTCCAAACCTTTAGTGATATTCTTGTGCTTAACTTGTACCTCCAAAACTTGTGTGTGCTATAGAAAACTATAAATTTTTTGTCTGCAAATCAGAGAGACAAATTATAAATTTTTTTAATCCCTTGTATCATCTCCTTTTTGCCATATCAGTGCCATCTGCTGGTATAAAAATTGTACAATTAAATACAATAGACCTTAATAATTTCCATACTGATCTAAGTAACATTTTTACTGATTGTAAGGGTACGTTCAGACATGGTGCAGGAGTAGGCAATCCTGACTGTCAGGATTTTAAGATTTGAAAGCAGGTGGCAGTGAGTGGTATGGATCTTTTCACTGCTGCCCCGATTTTTTTTTTATTGGGATTCTGTGGGTAGACATTACATATAGGCAGGAGTTAACCAGTGTGAGAAAGCAGTAATTGCACTGTAACCTCACCACCAGTCTAAACATAGCCTTAGATAAGTCTCTTTAAACCAAGAATTTGAAACCCTTACATATTACTACATGGAGCAGCATAATCAAAATAACAGATTTTTATGTATTTATTTTCATATATAAAAGGTTTCCATTTAGAGATTCTAGATTATTTATGATTTTCCACCAGGGAATGTTTTAGTGAATGTCAGATTCACTGCTTTATAAATAAACACATTGATTGTCTTTTTGTTTGGTTGGTTTTTGTCAAGCAATTAATAATACATTATTACATACATATACATTTCACACATGCTTCATTTAATATATAATATAATTTCTGCTAAATGCTTTGTCACTTTTGTTGTATCTTGCACCATAAATCAAATTTTTTTTTTTAACTGTTATTAAACAGTTCAACTATCTCTATTTTAAAAAACATTTTTGCTAACAATCTTAGCAAAAAAAAATAAAGACTACCAAATACAAATGTAATGCACCTGAATACAATATCTTACCTGAGGATGTGAGCGAAACAAGGAGAAACAAAAGTTTGCTAGTGGTCATGGTAAATGAGATTTAAAAGTGAGCTGAAAATTCCAACCTAAATGCATTTAGGTGATGGACACAAAAGTCACTTAAGCAAATAAAGCAACTGTTCTAATCAATCATTATCCAGGTGACCTCTAGAGCCTTATACTTTAAAATGTTCAAACATAGCCTTGAATGGAGGTGTTGTAAGCTCCTATTTACGGTCAGTGCTTACTAAATAGAGTATATATGTTCTATGCAGATCATTGCAGTACACACATTCACTGTACAAATGTCAAGAAATCATTACAATTTAACATTTTTAAATTACATATTGAGTTTTTACTACTGGTAATCATTATGGTTTGATGCAGAGATCCAATTTTCGCCATATCCAAAGCCCTCTGGACACCAAGTCTGTTACCATAAAACTAGACCTCACACCAACCTGTTCTATAAACATTACACTAACCCTTTTAAGGGTCCTTACTCTTTAAGCTACGAACACACGTCAATTTTTTCTCGCCCGATAATCAGCTGAGGGCGGATATCAGGTGAGAATCTGGCGTGTTTACAGCCTGCGTCATTCATCGTCCTGGCGGATCCACGAAGGATGAATGATGAGCGATCCTAATGCAAGGCAAGGGGGAAAGTGCGCAGCAGGGTGCCGCTCCGCCGCTCTCCCCCCTCCCCTCTGCATAAAGCAGGACAGTGCTGTATGTACAGCACTCGTACATGCATCGTACAGTTCTTAATCATTGGAAAAGATCATAAAAGATCCTTTCTAACGACAAGAATTGCACGTGTGTATGCGGCTTTTTTTGCACGCTTACCTCTCCTGCACCAGACTTTGTGTCAAGAACTAACTTGTTTATGCTGTAATAAAAACTAGATTCAAAATAATAATAATAATTATTGATGGCCCAATTTTGAAGCAAAGATTATGAAATCTGCTGTTGTATTTCATTCCATCATCAAATTTCATTGAATTTAAGGAAGAAGTGGATGTTGATTGTGTGCTGCACATTTAAAGCATAACCTAAACTCACAAATTTCACTTTACATAAAAGGGTAGACAACTCTTTTATGTTAAGTAAAAATTCTGTATGTTTGTTTTTTTTACGTGCAACACCCTTTTTTTTTTTTTTTTTAATTGATGCAGCACCACCCTCTAATTCTCGTTAGCCTAGGCAGTCCAGAATGAATGGGAGTGGAAAGCCTCCTGGGATACCTGCATCAGGTATCCCAGGAGGCTCTTGGGTTCTCTTTCTGCGCATGCCTGAGCACCTCAGGCATGAGCAGAAGGAGCCTTTTTGCGCAAAAAGAAAAATTTGCCGATCTCACGCATGCGCAGCGAGATCGGCAACTTTTTTTTCATCCTAAGTCAACCAATCTCGCAACTAGGTCGAGTGACGTAGGATGAAGGACAAGAAGAAGAAGAGGAAGAAGAAGAGAATACACCTTTAAGAAGAGATATACACATTTATATCACAAATTCACAAAACCAGCTCCTTATTAGGCTAAGTGCTTGGCATTAATGTACATCTATTTTTCCATAATAAAACATCCTTTTATATTTGTAAAAGATTAAATGATCTGCTGCTCTTCAAGCAAAGCCAGTCTTACCTCTTTACCCTGACATTTTCCAAGTAACTTTGGCTTTCTCTTTGGGTAGTAGTGGGTGTCAAATCATTTTCAATTCACCTATGAAATTGGTTGTATTGATTGTTTCTGTACACAACTACATACAACAATATTCCTTACAATTTATACAACTTATCCTATTTATTTGTACCAAAAGCAATGACTATAGCTGATCCAGATCCGCTAATTATGTCACAGTTACATGGTACAGTACTTTACTAAAGTTTTGAACATCAATATTCCAATTGTCAGACAGTTGTTGAAAC
>NC_092861.1:94330943-94334582 GCF_032062135.1 Pyxicephalus adspersus
CACGAGATTGGATGGTTGAAGTCATGAGAGCTTCACTTCATTTACTATGTTACCAGCCTATATTCATGTATTAAATCTTTGTTACCTTTTATTCAATGAAACCAGTTACAAGGGAAATTTATCCAGTAATATAGCATAAACAATTGATGGCTGTTAACAGAAGATAATATTATCTAAACCATATATGAGGTAATGTTATGTTTGTGGATCCCTTCTAAAGCGGGGCCATGTTCCTGACTCTCAGACAACAATTGCAGCCAGCTTCTATCAGATGCTGTTATACTGTAATCTAATCAGGTACCAGAAGCTCACAAGATGACAAGTGCTTAACATCCCAGGGTGGTGAGTGCCACAGAATAGAACAGAGCTGTGACTTTCAGCTGAAAAAGAGAATGCTGCAACACCCCAAAAATGTTCAAGGTTCTTGAGTTTAAATATGTTAAATATAGCCCCCCTAATAAACTTACTGTTCATGTATACTTCTGATGCCAAATTAAATTTCAAAATGTGTTTATTATAAATTGTAACAAGGTGGAAGTATTTGTGGGACTACAAGTGTAAGGAAGGATTAAAGAACATCAATGCTCAATTTACAGTTAGTACTTATCTTTATTGGATGCGTATGTTTAATGATTTAATGTTTTTTTTTGTTTTGTGGATCGTGTTGTGTAGGTATAAAAGACACATAGTTTACATTGTACACAGTTTAATTCAAAATGCACACTCTGAATGATTCCACCATGATGTAATTTCACAGCCCCCTTAGTGACGTCTAAAGGATTTAGTAAAATGCTTTTGTTTCAGACACATGTTGACTAAATTGTGTTTAAAGTACAGAGCGAGCTGGTTGGCCAGGTCCATATCAGTGTTTAAATCAGAGAAATGGAGATTTTGGATCAATGTGTTAGCACAGTGGTTAAAATATAATCAGAGGTGAATTATTTCCCCATTTAAAAAATGTATTAAAAATGATTTACTTCTTTGTAGATGTTGATGATGTGGTCTATATTATAAAACATTTTTTTTTAAATATCTATATCAAAAAGGCAATAAAGCAATGCTTTAAGATAAGATTGGCCGAATACAATTTAGTATCAAAAAAGTGTCAGCACATCCATGTGAAACCATTACACAACGTGTGTATAAGATATGCAAAGAACAAAGGTCCGAACTGGATTGTGTGTCCACTGCAAAATCAACAGACAAAAAAATTTTCAATAAACACTATCATCACCTAGCAAGTTCTTACTGGCTTTTTGTCTTGAAGCTTCATTCACTATCAAGGATTTAAACATTGGAAGGTCACTTGTTCCTCCAAACATACATCCATTATTTGCACCATCAAATGATAAGCACTTTAAACGCAAACCAACTATATGATTTGTATGGATAGTGGACTTTCAACATGGCATGATAAAAACTAGACAAATATTGAAAATCCCCCCTCCTATTGTGTGTTACTTCCCCCACTTCCTAGATTGTAAGGTCTTCAGGGCAGGGTCCTCTCTTCCTACTGTGTCACTGTCTGTATTTGTCTGTCATTTGCAACCCCTATGTAATGTACAACACTGTGTAATATGTTGGTGCTTTATAAAAAAGGTTTAATATAATATTAATAAAATAATGAATGGCCTAATACAATCTAAATGACCAATGCTGGAAGACATTGAAAAAGAGGTTCAGGTTAAAAAAAAGTTAAAGAAGCACACTTACTACAGTAAGTAAGAGATATGCATATTTAAAAAAATCTTTCTACAGAAAGGGAAGCAATAGGTCATAAATAGAATAGATGATATATATATATATATATGTATATATATATATATATATATATGGGTAAAAGACAGGTGTGGAGTGTTCACAAATATTGTAAGTAAAATTTGAATGCATCCCTTTCCTTTTAAAGACATAGAAATTGTAAAAGTGCTTGTAACAGTTGTATTATATAAGTGCTCTGCTTAAAGAGTCTCTTTCACGACACACTTCACAAAAAGTCAGCAGGTGCTGGAGGTGTTAAGCAATGGTTAATATACCACACTTCTCCATGCTAAAATGGTATTACCCCTCCCAACTAGGTGGTGCCCTAAATTACTTAATTATATCACTTATTACTAAATACAACCCTGAGAGTAAGTAATTATTAGAAGCTCAGACATTTTTTTCACCCTCATTCTCAGTGACCTTATAGTTGCAGTGGATGACCCCTACAATTCTTCCTCAGCCAAACTGCTCACTATTACCTCCTCCTTTGGACTTACAAAGAACATAGACGGCCACATGCACACTGTTGGGCACACATTAGATCTTGTATTTTCCAAACTCTGCAACTTCACCCATGTTGACAGCTCACCATTTTCCCTTTCTGACCACAACCTCCATACCTTTTACCTATTTAATTCTGCCCCCTATTTGACACTACCCAGAGTTGGCAATGCCAGAGAGATATCCGTAACCTCAACCACAACCTTCTCTCAAACTACCCTATGTCCCTGACCCTCACTCTGTCTAAAATTACATCCCCAGATCAAGCTGCCACTCAGTTTAATCCCACTCCATCTTTGGTTCTGGATAAAATTGCCCCTGCCACCTTCCGCTACCTTCATCCTGCTAACCCATTACCCTTGCAGAACAGTCACACCAAATCTCTACAAAAATCTACTCATGTAGCAGAGCGCAGGTGGAGAAAATCTGGCCTTATTGTTTAACTTCATTGACTACAAAGCCAAGCTACAACATCCTAACACTGCACTCACTCACCGTCACAAAGCAAAATTATTTCTCTGCTGTCAAATCCTCTCAAGCACCCAACCTACACAGCCTCTGCTCAACAACTGACTCCCTCCTAAACCCTGCATACCTACAACTACCCTCTCTGCCCAAGACATTGCTACCTACTTTAAAGATAAAATCGTCCAAATCAGAGATGATGTCTCTCCTCTACAATCTATTGTGAATGCTGCAGCCAGACTTTACCATCCTTCCCACTACTCCTCTTCTGCTGCCTCTCTTTGCAATTCTCTTATCTGACTTCCATTTCCCCTTGGAATCAGATTCAAGCTCCTGTGCTTTGCCTTCAAATCCCTCCATAGTTCCTGTCCCACCTACCTTTCTGACCTGATAGAAAAATATGCCTCCTATTTCATCATTTGTATCTGTCTGCCATTTGCAACCCCCATTTAATGTACAGCTCTGTGTTATATGTAGGCACTATATAAATGCTGTTTATTATTATTATTATTATTATTATTAATAAAAATAATAATATTACCATCTTTGACCTATTTCTCTTAGGCTGGGTCTACATGAGCGATTTTAAAAACGCATATAAACGTTCCTACCACGTTTATATGCGTTTTTCTGCACTTTTACAAGTGTTTTAAAGCTTAACTTTAAAATGCTAAAAAACTTTTATAAACGCCTATGACGCGTTTTACCGCGAATTGTCGCAACTTTACTATGCTGACAGCTCTGCTCCCCTGATCACTCCCGCAGCTCTAGAGGAGCTGTGACATGTATTACAGATACAGAACACATGTCACAGCTCCTCTAGGGCTGCGGGAGCGATCAGGGGAGCAGAGCTGTCAGCATAGTAAAGCTCCGCTGACTGCTCTGCTCCCTGATAGGCTAAGGAAAGGGAAA
>NC_092861.1:94336606-94354931 GCF_032062135.1 Pyxicephalus adspersus
TTTTGCATATCAAAGCACAGCTTACTCCAGAAGTTAATGAATGTCTGGGCTCCATAAAGATTTTTTTTTTTTTGCTTTGTTTGTGATTACCTCACAGTGAGGATTTTATACAGTAACTGACACCATGCTGCCTAATATTATGTTGAAACAAACATCTGTCCTAATTGCATTTATGCAATGTATCTGTTCCGACTTACATACAAATTCAACTTAAGAACAAACCTACAATCCCTATCTTGTATGTAACATGGGGACTACCTGTACTATATTCTGCATTGATGACATGCTTCCCATAACATGTTTTATAGCACTGCCATCTAGTGAGGTGTTCAGAAATTTGCAAAATATTTTTTCTTCATTATCAACCTCAAATATACTCTGTGGTAACTTACTTAACAAAAAAAGCCTTGTTTTCTAATTGTGAAATAACACAAAACAGATTAGAACACTTTTGTTATTGGACAACAAGCATGGCCATGGCTAAGTTTACTAGATCAACAACTTGTTCTGGTATATAAAACTGGTAAGGAAACATAGGCTGTTTGCATTACCTCAACATATAGGACTGAAGAGGCAAATATTACATCAGCATCAAGATATAATAAGGAACAAGAAAGGCCGGGTTTAAGCTGGCAAAAATCAAGTTTATAAATGGTATATTGATACATATGCCAATAGGTGAATGAGTATCAAAAAAATGCAATTCAAAAAATATATACATATAGTAATTTAGGCTTCCCCAAACAAACTTGCAAAGGGAATTTTGCCTGGTATGCTAGACATAAGCCACCTATATAATGTGTTGGAAGAGTCAGAATAGTAATTGTCTCCAACCCGACGAGTTTCGCCAGTAGGCTTAATCAGGGGATAAATAGAGACCATTAAAGCAATTGTACAAAAAGACACTAGTGAGGGAGGCCACAAGGAGGGTGGAGTTGGGCTTTAACTAACACTCACATATAATTTCTCCTACATTTTGTCAAAACTCACCTAGGAGACTGAATTCCGCTGGAATACGTTGCTATGCTCAGCAGGCATTGCTTTTGACCATCAGACCAAATCCTTGTTTAGAATAAGCCATGCTTTTCACATCGAAGACACCATCCCCACCAAAAAGCAATGCTCTGCACATCAAAAGCACCAAATCCACTGGGAATCAGGGTGATGGCAACATAGTGTTGGGGTTTTCTCAACAGTATGCCTTAGAAGGCTTGTGAAGGGCAGAGGATAGACAGCAGTATGCAAAATATAGGAGGATCCTGTAGAGGAGATCTTAATCAAATGGAGAATTTCTAGGGGACCATGAAAAGGGCTAATCCCTTATATGTTTCAGTTTATGTAGGGTAAACACTCTTGCCATACTTCTTAATACAATTTTAATTTCCCTATTAAAAAAATGCATTTGGTATGTCTTTTCGTGTTATTTCTTTACAACCATTACTTGGATTCACCAGAATTCTGCCTTTAGCTTCTGCTAGCAGTTTTTTTTTATAACCCAGGCATGCTAGTTTTCTTCATATTTGTGATGATCTGAAAAGTGCTGGGGGACAGAAGCCTCAACACTTAGAACTTCAAACTATAAATCCTTGTGTATTTCAACCTAAAAATCAATGCTTTTTTTAAACTGAAATTTTGAGCAGTTTTTGTACATTTCCTGTTTAGACTGATGGCATAACTAACATTTTAGTATTCTAAACTGGGGATGATAACATGGGCTCAGAAGTATCTGCTAGCTGATTTTTAGGATATTGAATTTAATTTGTACAGAATATTGCTGATCTTAGCAAATACCTTACCACCTGGTGGTACTGCATTGTCCATGCCTAATGTAGACCCTGGTAGGTAGCACAGTGAGTTCCTGCTAAACCATCAAACAGCAGCTTACCATTATACCCCTTCTTCAGGTACATGACGCTGTCAAAAAATTCTCAAAGAACGACACAAGACACTCAGGCACTGCTTAATTAAAAGTTAGTACTTATCTTTATTGGATGTGTACAATGGTCCAAAACAGCAACAGCAGCAGTTCCATCAACAAGATCAGGCGACTTGGTTTACCCCAGGGAGTGCCCATTTCCATATTATCTAACTGGGAAGAGTCAGGTAGGGAAAAGCTGGCATTTTATGCGCATCCAGAAAATGACAGCATCAGCACTCAATTATATGATATCTGGAGTTAACAATTATACACTGATCTCAACTAATGAACTTGATCATTGATCATTGCTAGCTCATTTTCACCAAACCTCCTTGTTACATTATAATGAGAAAAAACTTGCAATTGTTAGTATGAGAATATATTTTGAATATTACCAGTTGCTTTCTTTCTCATAACCCATCAGGGCATAACAGTCATAACTTTTTCCTTACCAGGTCACTCCCACCCCAACCTAGTGTGGGAAGGACGAACCTAGCTTAGGACGATTCTTCCTTATACTTGGAAGAACCTCTCAAGTAATCCATAGGATCTTCTTTGGAATACCCTTCCCTATTTTTGACAGTATTCCTTACACTGCTTACAAGATCCAACACATATCTTCGGAGGTATGTTTTTTATTTAACTTTATTATTAAACTTGGTTATTAATATCACTTTTGATTATTACTTTTAACTATAAAACAAAACCATTACCATTATTATTTTCTCATTACATACATAACACATATATTCGGAATTCCATGTTTTTGTATTTGACTTGCTAAAAAGATTAACTCTTAGGTGGCTCTACAAAGCAATAATCAGAAAGCCTCACAGTTCCTGCTACACATGTGCAGGGAGACGGGTGTCACTCAAAGAGAAAGAAACTTCCCCCCTAGTGACGTCATGCATCATGTGACGCCCACTCTCCCATCGTTGGTCTGGGGCTGCAATGGGAGAGTGGATGGATTGTGTCCAGAGACGATGGCCCATGGTCCATTTAAAGCAGGTATTTAAAATGCTTATAAATGCCTGCAAAGTCTTCTATTTGTTTTCAACTAATGCTCACATTTATAAATAAACAACTGTAAACGCTGGGAAACACCTCCAATGATTTCAACTAAAGCATTTTAAGCAGTTATAAACAAAGTCATAATCAAACAGTTAAAAAAAATTAAAACGCAGCAAAAAGTATTCTCTTTTATGCTCAAAAATGTGCTTCCCAAAAATGCCCTGGTGTGGACTGGCCCAATGGAATGCATTGGAATTTAAAACATGGGCATTTAAATGCTAGGGAAACAGTCTGTGTAGACCTAGCATAATAGTCAACAAGTCCAGGTGCGGCAGCAATGGGTGCAGGGTGAATATGTTTTTTTGAGGCATATGTAGCATGCCTAAAGTCTGCACACTGGCAAACTGGTGTTTTTACACAATATTAGTGTAGGGGACTGCCTTTTTCTATCTGCTAGCTGAGTTGTAACTTTTTAATGTGCAAATAAAGTTGTTGAAGTGTTTCCTGCCCCTGAGAGTGGCCTTAAAAAACCCCACCAGGACATAAGGAAATGCAGGAAGTACAGGGGCAGAGATGAGAACATGTGCTCAGCCAGGGTAGGTACCTGCATCCCTTCCAGAATACACTGACTGTTGTGTCTGTGTGTAGTGCAGTATTATATTATTACCCTCTGTATTAATGGGGTATATGTGATGTCTGTTATCAGAGATCACTTTGGGAAATCCCTACTGTCAGTGTATCAGCTACATACACAAATATATATTTCCTCTGCCCTTTCAGTTATCTTTGCTGATCTGCACCCTCTGTCTAGTTAGATCTAGCATAGGTTAGGCATCCGATGGCCCATAGGTAGCAGAGGTCAGGTTGCAGGGTCTAAGTGGTAGTGCAGATAGATTGTTCCTGAACTCCAGAGACTTTGCCTGCATCCCTGCAATCCAGCATCACAGCATACACAGCCCAATTGCCAGTTGGAGGATCTCCTTGCTGCTGTTTTCAGGATCATCTCATCAGGACAACTTTGTTTCAATCAACTCCAGAGGCCTCTGCAACTCATCCTGACACTAATCATAACTGGAGGTGTTTGTGGTTATAGACTGTATATATACCTGGGTATATCTGTGCATAATTCCCCTCAGGACTGTGCTATGTGCTTGATATGTGTACTCATTGGTGTTTATGAATTTTAAATATTGTTATTACTCTTATGAGGTATAAAGCTTACAAATACTCCAACCTGTGTGTTCATTTAGCTGCAATAGTTAATGTTGTATGCTGGGTGTAGTGGTTCCTCGGGTGCTGTTTTATATAACTCTTATTAATTCTGGTTAATGTGCCAGGAAGGGAGCCCCTCTGCTAACAGAGACCTTGTCCTGGGTGGAGGCCCTGCCAACTTTATTATTATCCTCACTCTTCCAAATAGCGAAGGCCCAGAATCCTCTCTGTTATCTACAGGTTAGCGCCATAGCCTGGTTTGTGAGGGTCATTTACATGACCCCCCCATAACAAGGGTACATTAGTTTTTAACTCAGAAGACACTGGAAATTTTAATACTCTTAGGAAAGCTGTAATAGGTATACAGGGCTAGTTCAAAGCACTTCCTGTGTGGGCTGCATCAGAAACTCAGACAGCCCAAATCTACTTCAGGACATGAAGAAGGTTTAGACTGCATTGCTAAGACACCCAAAGGTTGCTACCGTTACATCAGCTAGGTAAATGTAGAAAACATGATTTCCTGAGATCAGGGTAGTTCATTAGTAACTAGCATCAACGGACATTATTTAAAGCAGGAAAAGTACCAGGCTATGACGATTTTGTGGCATTCTCTGACATGTGCTCTGCCTATTTTAGCATCATTTTGCTGATTTATGCCATAAAGTATAGGTGACAGTAGGTTCCAAATGTTAAAAACATATGTTTTTTTCTCCAGTAACCCTGTCTAGCTTTGCACCTCCCATCGCTGTGATTAATCAGTTAAACAAATATGAAACCCTACACTAGTGGCTTGGTTGCAATACGAGTATAACCTGGAGCAGAAACATTGCTTGTAAGGGCCACCTGGTGAACCATTTCTTATGAGTTTGATCATTTTACTAGAAAGAGAGACAGTCAGTCTTTTGCTTTCAAGCACTGACTGTCACCTGATTTAAAAGAGGAATAGGGGAAGGATATGGGATATATGGGAAGAGGCTTAAAAGAGACCTTTACTCCACCCACTCTTACCTCTGATAGCAAAAAGTTCAGATGGGAAATTGTATTATGATGAATTATATTAATCAAAAAAGTAGGGCTCATCCAAATGTTACTGAATATCAGTAAACAGAAATTTGCTAGCAATGTTATCTTAAACATTTTAAATTCTAATTCAGTATGTTTTTATATGTTGGCATTTGCAAATGCTTAGCCATTTGATAATCAGGCCATAGAAAAAAAATGTGTAGGTAAAGATGTTTAAGTCATGCTAGACTTAAATGATAATTTTTATATTCTTCCTCCATATGGGATGTCTGTTTTGATTCCAGAAACAATTTGGCACATGAACAGGGCCAGGTATTGAGGCTATGTGATAAGTTAAGCTTTCAATTTTTTCAATTCTAAGGTTTTACGTATAAGGACATAATAAAAAAAAATAGTAATTTGCTCCCTGGCAGGTTCTACAATTATTTAAATTTAATTACAGATGTAAAACACACAACAGATTCCACTGTTATTATCTATTTAACAGAAATGAAACTAAAAATGGAGAAAACCATGAGAAAAAAAAACAGATCCAGTAGCTTGTAGAACCCCCTTTACTAGAAATACCTTATTCATTTTCTGCATGACTGTCATTCTCTCACACCGAGTTCTTGATAAAGCCCAGTGTCGCCCTCACAGGCGATCTCATCTTCCCACTCATAAGCCATTTTTTCATACTCCTAACGACATCCAGATGCTGACCCCGTAAATGACTCCGCCCATTAACACTAAGCTTGATATGCGTGTGCTTACAAGCGAACTGTTTTTTTCCATTACCACCCTCATCCCAGAGCAAAGCGAGAGTGGACAGTGTTCCACTGGTGGCAGAGCCCTCTACTCCACTACTGAATTATCTTGCATCACCGACATGGATACCGAGCCTATTTGTTTCTGGATTTATAGTTTTTCATCGCCTGAGCAGCCTGCTGAATATACCTACGCTGCAGTCTTAACCTGTGGATTCTACTACATGCAAGATACTTATGCTAGTTCCGCCCACCTTTACAGACAGTGCCAAAGTCAACTATCTCAACCGGGATCTGGAGTTGAAAGGTCTTTTCTTCCCATCCATGAAGTCCTCCCGATGGTCCTCTCAGAACATTCTCATTGCTGGCGGACCACTTCTAGTCTGGCTGCATAAGGACTAGTTCGTCGCTGAGGTAAAGAGGCTGGACACAGCTAAGTAATAACAATCAGATTCCACAAATACCCACTACTGTGGTTCCACTAGTAAAAGGCCGCACTTCTCACTTCTGTTCTGTTAGTACATTAATGGCCAGTGGGCAGAATTATAATCCGCAACACATACTACCAGGGGATATTAGCTTGCATGAACTGGGGATGGACTCCCATGGTATTGTATTGCAGTGTGAGCCGAGGGCATGACCCCACAGTGGCAAGGGAAATAACCTTTGTATATTGAATGTTCTTCCAAGCACTCGCATACCTTAATACCAGAGAAAGTGATACTGGCATTACCAGGATGAGCGATTACATGGGGGCCAGCGGGGAGGGGGTCTATGGGATTGTTTTTTTTTTAATTGCATAACTTTGTTGATCTTGCACTTCTTGTTATTCTGCTAAATACTATGTTGTTTATTACATCACATGAGTCCCAGAAAGTTGGGTGTCTCATTGGATTTTCCCTCGACCAAATACACCCCCAATGACTTGCAAACACTCCATTACAACCTGCCACACTACCCCACATAGGCATACTGCCAGTACAGGTGGTAAATAATGTAAAATTTCTACCTTCTAATACCCCTATAGATGATTGGGACTTAGCACCTCCCAATCGGCTATCAAACCAAACCCCCCTCCATGATTCACCCTCACCCAACTCCCTATCACCAGCTTTTTCACCCTAGATTTTGTTGACCCATTGAATACTTTGGAAGATTTTGTCTCCTCCCTTTCTTTCGATACCCTGTCAAAACAGTGAAGTATAGGCATCATGACTCATGGCTTACATCCCACACCACAGTTAAAGAACCGCACCCTCAACGCTAAGGGACCTATTAGCCCAACAAAACATTCTCAACTTCTGTATGGCCAACATAAAGCCAGAGTACATATTTTAAGGCTCCAAGAAACACATTTCCAGTCTCAAAAGATTCCACCTATACTTAACTGCTACTATATAACCTGGATACACAGCTCCAACCCCGAAGGCAAAACAAAAGGAGTGTCCATAACCTTTCATAAATTACTTCCTGTCAGAGATAAGGGGAAGGGGAGGAACACCAGAAGGATAAAGACAAGGGACTGGGGCTTCAAAGGCTAGGGAGAGGGAAACAGTCTCCACCTTAGGACACCCTAACCTAGCCCTGACTCCTATCAGTATAAATATACCCTGAAGGTGGGAATACTCATACACCGGAACCTAGGCCCTACTAGCCCTGAATTACCCTAGGAATAGTGACAGGGTTTGAGACTACTGGTTCCTTCCCAGATGAACGAACCAGCGTGTCCCTGAGGCCTAGTAACAACGAGCACAAGTGAACAACAAAACACCAAGAGCAGGGGGAGGACAACACACCAGCTCTTCAACATCCAAGCAGTGAATATCAATCACATAGCATGAAGTCTGAGACCAGACTAAATAGAGGAGCAGTAATGACCACCAGCTGCAGCTGAGACTTCAAGAGGTGTGGTCATTACAAACAACAACACTGACACAAGTGAAAACAAAGAGACTGTCAGATAACCTCACGTGCAGCTTGTCTCACAGATCTTCCAACCTCAGTCACTGGAGGGACTGCAACAGTATCCCCACATCTACGGGTGGCCTCCGGATACCCAGGACCAACCTTATTCGGGTTAGCTCTGTGGAAAGCTTTCACTAGGCGACTAGCATTAACGTCGGTCGCTGGAATCCACATTCTCTCCTCTGGACTGTAACCCTTCCAGTGAACGAGATACTGGAGGGATTTATAGAGAATTCGGGAGTCCAGTATCCTGGCGATCTGAAATTCTAGATTACCGTCCACCATGACAGGAGCGGGAGGCAAGGAGGACGGTTCCGCAGGTTTGACATATCTCTTCAGCAGTGATTTGTGGAAAACATTATGAATTTGTAACGCCTGTGGAAGTTCGAGAAGGAAGGCAACCGGGTTAATATTGGCAGAGATCTTATATGGACCAATAAACCTTGGACCCAGCTTCCAAGAAGGCACTTTCAACTTAATGTTTCTTGTGGACAGCCACACAGAATCACCCACTCTTAGGTCTGGACCACTCATACGTCTCTTGTCAGCTATTCGTTTATACTTGTTGCCCATCTTTTTAAATTATTTTGAATTTTCCGCCAAATAGATGACAAAGAAGAGGAAAATCTTTCCTCTTCAGGAATGGCTGAAGTCTCAGTACCAGACAATGTGCCAAATTGCAGATGGAACCCATATGCCCCCAAAAACGGCGACTTATCAGTGGACTCCTGCCTACAGTTATTTATGGCAAACTCGGCCAAAGACAAAAATGAAGACCACTCCTCCTGATTCTCTGAGACAAAACATCTCAAATAATCAGCTGCTCCCTTGCCTCGGAGAACCAGAGTATTCCGCAGACGCACTCCCTCTGCTGGCAAACATCTGAATAACACTTAAGATTATCTCAGCAACAGCACGCACTCTGCTAGTTGGATTTATGTCTGCAGCTCACTTCATCCACGTCCATCACCTGACATTCCCTTCTTAAGGAAGTGACTTGGCAGTGCCAGGAAGTTGCCTGAACAAGGAGTTTCTTTGGCTCTGCTTCCAGGTTCCTGTTGTTTGTTTCTCCTGTTCCAGATTCTATGTGTACTGACCCCGGCTTGTTTCCTGACTACTCTTGTTCGCTGCCTGCCCTGATCTCTTGCCTGTTCGGATAGCAGCCATGGTGTTCTTTATTTCATTATTGTCGGGAGAGGCACTTGCTTGGGCTTTGCCCCTCTGGGAAAAGGGGCATCCCATCCTGGGAAACTTCAGTGCCTATTTGCAGACCTTCCGCAAGGTTTTTGATGAACCTGGCCGGGCTTCTTCAGTAGCTACGGAAATCTTGGGCCTATGTAATTTGTTGGACCTCCCAACTAAATTTGATATATGAATCTCTTGCTGGAATCTAAGTTTAGGGGTCAACAAGAGGTCCAGCTGGGTCATCACCCCAACCCATCTGTTTGATTATGCATCCATCTTCTGCTGACTCAGGCTTGATGGATTTATTGCCCCTTGAAGGCCCTACTGGTGATCTGTTCTTTCATCTGTTTGTTTGTTTGTTGTTCCTTGGCAATTCAAACTCTGTATCGGTATTTACTACCTTTTGTTATTCCTGTGAAGTCCTTGAATTAGAGACCCCCAAGAGGGCCGAAGGCCAGTACAAAGATACAACAGATTTAATGTTTAAACATCACATGTTCCTGCATTCCTGTATTGTTTCATGCTACTTAGATACAGTCTATCTATAGGGATATCTCCCACAGTGTACTATATACATATATCCCCGCACACATGCCTATACATATACATATGTATATACACATACCCACATATATATACACATATACATATATGCCCATACATCCACATAAACATACACATCTATTTACATATCTTTAAACAATCTTTGGGTGCAACAAGCACAAGCTTTCAGAAATGCCTTTCCCAATTCCTCCCTGTCCAGAAGGTTTGCTCCATTGCCACATGCCCTTTCTCTGGGCTACCCAAACAATACTGGGAATTTCAGGATGTTTTATACAAAAAGCAGGCTGAGACTCTACCACCTCATCACCCCTACGATTGTGCTATTGATCTCCTTCCTGGTGCCCCATGGCAGAGTCCTCCTCCCCGTGGTATAGTCCACTCTCTCTCTATTCTTGGGGCCAAACCCATGTCTGAATACATCCAAGAGAATTTGGCAAGGGGCTTTATTTGTAAATCTTCCTCCCCAGCAGGGGCTGGATTCTCCTTCGTCCAGGAAAAGGATGGATCCTTACACTCTTGCATTGACTATAGGGGTCTCAACAACATCACCATTAAAAATAAATATCCTTTGCCTCTGATCTCTGAATTATTTGATCGTCTCCAAGGGGCATCTGTCTTCACCAAGCGTTATTTGCGGGGTGCCTACATATTAATTTGCATCCGCAAGGGCGACGAATGGAAGACAGCCTTCAATACCCGAGTTGGCCACTATGAATATCTAGTTATGCCAGGGGTCAGGAACCTTTTTGGCTGAGAGAGCCATAAACACAACATATTTTAAAATGTAATTCAGTGAGAGCCATACAATATGTTTAAAACTAAATACAGGTAAATGTGTGCATTTTATGTTATGCTGTTGCTAACCAATGAATGAATAATGAATGAGTGAATAAAGTACTTCTTACCATTAATGCAACTTTTGGGGCTGCATGGTTTTGCTGATGGCTTTGTAGTCTGGTTGATACGTGGTGAGGTTAAGTTTCATGCAGGCGTTGAGACTTCCATCCGTTAAACGTTATCATAGGTTGGTCTTAATGTTCTTTAGATGTGAGAAAGACTGCTCACATGCATATGTAGAGCCAAACATTGTCAGTACAGCAATACTCACACGCTGCAGTGTGTGGTATGTGACAGGAAGCGCGTTCCAAAGTTGACAATCAGCTTGTCTGCGGTTTGAAGTTTTTTCATTTCTCTCCACTTGTGTTTGCTCGCCAACTCTGCTTGCTGTCGTGCAAGTCTTTCCAAATCTTCATTCAGTGACTTGAACTTATTCACCCACATGTCTGAGGCCTTCAGGTCAGCAGCTTGTAGCTGAAAATCTCTGATGGAGACACTGGGGATGTAACTCAGGTCAGTGTTGTCCACTGCACAATCGTGCCCGCTAGCTGCTGAAGATCAAGATGTTGAGCAGGGTTACTTGCTGTGCATGCAAACTCTCCCAGTTTTTCAAAGTGTAGTAAATGACCTGTTTCAATGTCGGCGATGAAAAGTTCTATCTTGGTTTCAAATGCAAACACTGCTTGTTGAAGGGATAAGACTTTATTTCCAACGCCTTGCATTTTCACATTGAGCTGGTTCAGATGTTCAGTCATGTTCAAGAGATAGAACTTCAGGAGCCACTCAGTGTTAGCTAACTCAGGACGCAAAATGCTCGACGCAAAATGGCTGAGCACCTTCCCTTTTGACAACCAATGCACATTGCTGTGCAGAAGCAGACCAGGATAATTATTCCCTACTTCATCAAGCAGTGTTTTAAACTGGCGATCATTTAAAGCTTGGGCAACAATAAAGTTGATCACTTGAATGACCAGCGACATCACCTCACCAAGCTGCTCGCCACACATCTGAGCACAAAGCGCCTCCTGATGTAGGATGCAGTGAAAACTTAGGATGGGTCACTTTTCATGTTCACGAAGAAGCGCTACAAATCCTCTGTTTTTCCCCAACATGCACAGAGCACCATCAGTACACACAAAATAAGTTTATCCATCAGTAGATTTTGTTCTTTAGCGAGCTCAGTGAAAGACTTGAATAAATCCTCCCCTCTTGTTGTCCCTTTCATAGGTAAGACAGCAAGACTTTCCTCACGTAGTGTGTCACCGACGGCATACCTTGCAATCATGCTGAACAGGGATAAATGGCTTACGTCTGTTGACTCATCCAAAGCAAGAGAAAAGAATAGTGCTGCATTTATGTCCTTCACTTGTGTTGCCTCAATTTGATTTGCCATCATGATGGTACTATCGTGAACAGTTCTTGCCGACAGAGGCATGCCTTTTATTCGTTTGATTATCTTGTCTTTATCCGAAAAGTCGTCAAAAAATTCACTGGCAACATCAAGCATGAATGTTTTGGCATACTCCCCATCTGTGAATGGCTTTCCGTTTCTCACAATTGCTAAAGCACCAGCAAAGCTAGCCGAATTCCAGTCACCTTGTTGGGTCCAAACACGGAGTTGCTGCTGACTAGCTTGCACTCTGCACAGTAGCTCTTGACATGCTTTCTTCGTGCTGTCCCACGCAGGATATTTCGATGCAAATGTAGTATGGCGTGTGTCGAAGTGCCACTTTATATTTGACCGTTTTTATCGATGCAATTTTATCATTGCATATTAGACACACTGCAGAACCTACTCTCTCCACAAAGGCGAATTCTTCTGTCCATTCCTGCTGAAAAGTACGATACTCCTCATCTTTTTTTCTTTTAGCCATCTTCTTCAATAAAAGGATTTCTGCAATTAGCTAGCTGACTGAGGTGAGGAGGATACCACCCCAGGTAGTGGTCCGCGGGGCAGGGCAGAGGTAACGAAGGCAGGGTAGACAATTGCGGGTGTAGCTGGTGGGATGGACACTTACAGGCCGTCAAGGCAGGTTAGGCCCAAGCCGGGGACTCAATTTTTAGGGCCACAAACAAGAGATGAGGACTCACCCAGCAGAGCAGGGGGCAGCTTTCAAGGATGAAAAGTGGATCACATTTGCGTGGGTTATATGACTACTTGTTATATGACTACTTGATCATCTATTTAAATGATATCCTGGTATACTCCAGGGACCTATACTCTCATCGAGACCATGTTTAAAACAGTCCTGCAAGGGCTTCGGCAAAACAGACTGTACGCCAAGGCAGAGAAATGCCTTTTTAAGCATCCTGAAGTTCTGTTCTTGGGCTATTTCGTTTCTGCTCAGGGTTTGCAGATGGATCCTGCTAAACTCACGGCTGTTATAGACTGGCCACAACCCTTTCCTGGGTTCCTGGGCTTGGCCAATTATTATAGACAATTCATCCGAGACTACTCCTTGTTTGTGGCACCCATTACTGCAATGACTAAGAAAGGGAGAAATTGTAAGGCCTGGTCCTTTGAGACTCTCCAGGCCTTTTAAAGAAAGCTTTTGCCTCTGCTCCAGCGTTGGTGTGCTCGGACACTTCTCAGCCCTTTTTCGTGGAGGTGGATGCCTCCTCTGTTGGCGTTGGTGCCGTGGTGTTTAAGAAAAATGCTTTCGGCAAGTTAAGGACCTGTGGGTTCTTTTCTAAGAAATTCTCTCCAGCTGAGAAAAATTATGCCATCGGAGACAGGGAGCTTCTTGCTGTCAAGCTTGCCCTTGAAAAATGGCGCAATTTGCTGGAGGGAGCTCACCAACCTGTGACTATTTTCACATACCATACCATAACTTACAATGTCACACGGAGAGACAGGACCACTAGGGGGCATATGGAGGTGTAGTCGTAACCAGGTTTTCTCCAGAGCCTCCGATGGTGAGGATGTTGCTCTGCTGGTTAAGGCCAGGTTGGGGTCCTTGGGCACACCAAAGGTGGGCAAGCACGGTACCAAATCACTAGGCAGGAGGATAGTCAAGGAAAGCCGGGGTCGAGACAGGCAGGTCAAGCAAGAGAGGTCAGGTCACGCGCCAGGGGTCAATAGCCAGGGATTCAGAAGACAGACAGCAATGACACAGGGGCCACTGCGGGGACAGGGAACACTGGAGACACTGGAAACAGCAGGAGGCACAGGAGAAGCAGGGATATCCACAGGCAGACAGGAACACAGAAACAGCACAGGGAAGTTGGCTGGGAACCAACAGACTGGACAACGAGGGGTTAACAAAGGAGCTGGACACAGGAAACACTGGATTAGGTAGAAGGTGTACAGGAACTAGTTCAGAGAACTAAGGGCTCGGCACAATGGGGACACAAAGGAGACACGACTTGTTGCACGAACCCAAAGTGCAGTCTGAGAGCCAGCTAAATAGCCAGGGCTGATCAAGAGGCTTTTGAATGGTGAGCAGATTGGACGTATTTGATAGAGCTTGGAAACAGAGTCACGTCCAGCTTCAGAACTGCAAGCATGCACAGGAGAGGGATGCCTGTGCTTTAGTGAGGAAGAGGTAAGTGTGACATACAGTATCTTCAGACTGCACAACATTTGAACACCCGTCAAGCATGCTGGGCTCTGTGTTTTCTCAAGGTTCAGTTTCATACTCACCTATCGACCCGGTCCCAAAAAAGTAAAGGCAGACACCCTCTCCCGTTCTTTCAAAAGGGAAAATCCAGAAGTGTAACCAGCCTTCATCATAGACCCGACTCAAATCGTGCCCATGGCCCCAGTCCAGCTGCTTTGAGTTCCACCAGGAAAGACCCTTGTTCAAAAAAGCTGGTATCAGTTGGTCCTTCGATGGGGGGAGGGGAGACAAGATGTGAGGGACTTTGTGGCCACATGTACCGAATGTGCCTGACACAAGGTGCCAGGGAAGCTTCCCTCCGGCCCATTAATTCTGCTTCCCACTCCAGAACAACCCTGGTCACACATCTCCATGGACTATGTCACTGACCTTCCATCTTCCAATGGTTTCACTACTATTTGGGTTGCGGTTGTCCAAAATGGCCAATTGCGTTCCTCTACCAGGTCGCCCGTCTGCCTCAACCTTGGCAAGATCTTCTTCTAAGAAACTGTTCGCTTACAGGGCTTGCGTTCCCACATAGTGTCCGATCGTGGTGTACAATTTACTTTTCGATCCTGGAATGCCCTTTGTCGCCATCTAAAGATCCAGTTGGACTTCACTTCAGCCTATCACCCTCAGACCAATTGGCAAACTGAAAGAATTAATCAGGCGCTGGAACAATACTTGCGTATTTATACAAACTCCCAGCAGGATAACTGGTGCCGAAACTCCTGCCATGGGCTAAACTTGCCCACAACAATCACATCAGCGAATCCACAGGTGTGTTTCCCTTTATTTCCAGGCTTGTCCGAGGTTGTCTACAGTACCATGTTCATTGGAACGGCTATGGTCCAGAGGAATGTTCCTTGGTCACTCTAAAAGACCTCCATGCCTCCCGCCTACTCAAGGAATTCCATGCCAGGTTTCCCGAAAAACCCGGGTGGGTTCAGGGGAGCGGGGGCCCTAAGAGGGGAGGTACTGTCACAGATCCCCCCAGGTCCAGGTCATCTGTGCCTCCTTCTTGCTCACCCTCCTTGCAGTCTCCTGCTGCCAGCACCATCTCTGCCTCTGGATCCAACACTCTGCATACTTCCTGTTCCAAGTCAGGTGATTATCTGTCAGCTGCTCCCTTGCCTCAGAGAACCAGAGTATTCCGCAGATGCACTCCCTCTGCTGGCAAGCATCTGAATAACACTTGAGATTATCCCAGCGACAGCACTCCCTCTGCTGGTGGGATTGATGTCTGCAGCTCACTTGATCCTTGCCCATCACCTGACATTCCCTTCTTAAGGAAGTGACCTGGCAACAGGAAGTTGCCTGAACAAGGAGTTCCTTTGGCTCTGCTTCAGGGTTCCTGTTGTTACTGTCGAATCTTCGAGTACTGACCCGGCTTGTTTCCTGACTACTCTTGTTCGCTGCCTGCCCTGACCTCTTCCGTGTTTCCTGACCAACCTTTTTGGCCCGTCTGACTACTCTCTTGGATTTCCCTTTTGCACTACGTTTTGGTTCCAGCTTGTTAGCAGTCACCTGCCTTGGTAGGCACGGGGGCTGCAATCTGGCAGTAGCTTGCCACACAAAATCCTCACCTCTAGAGGCTCTGTAGAAGACCAAGCTACTGCTTAGACCCTGCGCCCCGTGCACGTCTCCACCCACAGGGTTGGTGACACAGTGGGTTCACCACTTGGTCTTGTGGAGCTGTGACAATGGTACCTGTGCCCAGCAGATTGTCACTGCATGTCCTCGTCCTCTTCGGACAGATGTTGGCGCTGACAAACTCAACAGAGTACTATGCTACACATCTGGTAGGAGTGCAACAGTGTAACTGGCTCAGATATACGGAACACACCTATAGTTACTTTGCTGTCCATGATCCCAGGTAATATAACGGCTACTAAAAGAAATGCTTTTCGACATTTCCTCATGGCGGCTAGGACCATAATCCCTACAATGTGGACACAAGCCACAGCGCCTTCCATGAAAGATTGGCTTTTAGAACCAAAAAAGATACAGCCTATGGAATTGCTTGTCGCAGAGTATGAGGCCATGGTGAAAAAGTACAGGCTGACATGGCCTGCTTGGGATTGCTATAAAGACTCACCCCAATTCTGGACATGGCCATTAAGACAGTAGTGTCGTTTGGCGAGGGGAGCAGATCTCACCCTATCACCTTATGTGACCCTGTATTTTACTAACTAGCTGGCCTTTTTTTTACACCCCCCTGCCCTCCCATCCCACCCACCATGGAACCTAGGGCTACACATGTTACCCCCCACCCCCTTCATGGTTGAGCGAGCAGAGAAATGGTTCTCGCGGGTTATTGTTTATTCGTTCATATGAAAGTAATGTTTAAATTGAATGTTCGGCTTGTTCCCAGTATTGCAACCAATTTTGTGGTATTATGTCTCCTCCCCTATCCTCCCCTGGTATTCCCCATACCCCCCCACCCGACAGTCTTTCCCTGTCCCATATTGTAACGGTAAATGTTTTGAAAATTGACACTTGTGTTATTCTGTCCATATGTAAATGCATGGATTTTTTTTTAATTTGGGTTTTTTTTATTTAATTACAATGAAAAACAAAAAAAAATAAATGTAATAATAATGAAGAGTTAAAGAAGGTCTAATCACTAAACTATGGGCTTCATATACATGTATTATCAAAGGTTATGTTCAATATTTTTAAATCCGCAGTTTCTATTTATAATATCTGAGGATCTTGCTAGAAAGGGTATCGCAACACTTGTTATAGGGTGGCAATCATTTGTCCATGGCTTCCAATGAAACCTACAAGTGGCTATTTCAACTGGCATAGACATGCAACTCTTGACCGCATGCATGCAGACAACAATGGACTATATCTGATTTCCACGGATGAACCTAGGATTCTAGGTTTACCTCCCAACGTTGGTAGAGAAAAAGGACCACCTTTGGATACAGAAATTAGTTTTTTGCAGTCACTGATACCAGGGCTGGGAGTATTTATTTATTGTGCCCAATGATTGGGGGTAATTACTGTTGTCACTGTCACCAAGGTTGTAAGCTTTTATTCAGATTACTAACACCAATGCCTATGGTTATTATTATAGGCAGCACGGAGGTCAGCACTCTGGCCTTTGCAGTGCTAGGTTCCAGGTTTGAAACTCTGCCAGGACACTCTCCCCATGTTTGCATGCGTTTCCTCCTCCCACATTCCAAAAACATGCGAATAGGTTATTTGGCTGGAGGTAGGGACATTAAATTGTGAGCTCTTTTGAGGGAAGGTTAGTGACATGACTATGGACTTTGTAAAGTGCTGCGAAATATGTCAGCACTATATAAATACTGTATATTAATAATAAATGGTCACTGGTACCAATGCTGGGAATTTTTATTGTGGTCACTAAGCTGGGGGTTATTATTGCAGTCATTGACACGTATGATGAGGACTATTATTGTCATTATCTACCCCAATACTGGCATTTATTAGGGTCAGTGATACCAATGCTGGGGATTTTAGTGTGTTACATCAGTTATGACTTGCACCTCATATTGTGTGCCCTCTGAAAATGTTGAATGCGACACTCAGCCCGCTATAATTTTCAAATTGACCAATATGTATATATATTGTCCTGTCACTTAAAATATTTTTTTCAACTGAATCTGATTTGTTTCCAATTTTTGTTGGAGGAAAACACCAGCCTCTTCTCCTCTAATTTTTAACCTATTCTCGATGCTCACATGGGGAGCTTGATTCATCAAGCAAAATCGGAAGCTCACTCACGTGCCCATATTCGCAGTCTGCAATCGGGCGCCAAAAACCAATTTATCAAGCAAATTTCGTCCGCCAAGAATACCCTGGCTTATTCTTCCAGCAGTTATCAACTGAAATGATCGCTCGCTCAGAGCTGCGCATCTCCAGCAGCTCAACACTGGCAAGCTTGCATTAAATGTCACTGTTCCCCTTAAAAAAACATTCTTTCAAATGACACACATCTTTCACTTATCCCTAAATAAAAATGTCTAATGAGCTGAAATGTTTACAAAATATATATTAGCTAAGAAATAGGCATATTTTTAAACAACCTAATATTTTCAGATTCGGAAAGAGTTAACTGATTTCAACTCTTACATATTGGCGCCTATCTAAACACATACGATGCCGGACCAAGGATCCGCCTGGTGATAAATTCCTGCGACCTCTGGCGGGTGAGAGCTCGCTTTTGACAGCGGACTAGATTATCCCACAAAAGTCACAAGCACACACACACGTTCTTGTTTGCTTCTTTA
>NC_092861.1:94355184-94360074 GCF_032062135.1 Pyxicephalus adspersus
ATATTTTTCGACTATATTTCTATGTATTTATATCTAATTATATATGTAGATATATTTCTAAAATATGCATGGAAACGTTTCTTCCACAATTATATGCGTTTTTATGGACTTTTACAAGCGATTGTAAGCTTTTTAGGAAAGCTTCAATTGAAAACAATGTGGGATTTTAAAGTGTTTTTAGCAGGACTTTGTAATCTGGAAGCCCCCTTTAATATAGAGACTCCCAGATCCCCACCACCCCACCCTGGGGAATGAGTTCAGGGCTACATTAAACCCTTTTTTCATTTCCTGAAAGGGTTAAAATATGTGTAAATAAAATAAGACAAGGCTTTAATGTTCTAGTTTTTTATTTTATGTGTGTGTTTAGTGTAACTTTTCAACTTTTACTCTTTTGCAGGCTATCCCACAATGACAGTATGATTCCCACGGCTGCATTCATTCATGCACACAGCTGTGAGCCTACCGACAGTGTGGAATCCCCAGGCGCTCGGGGTTACATGAGGACAAATCTCCCCATTCAGCTCTAGTGATGGTTGAACAGGGGAAACCCTAATGACAGCTCAAGCATCATCAGGTATCCCCTATCTTCAAGCATCACCAGGATCCTGGGTGCCTGGGGATCCCACACTGTCAGTAGTCCCAGGGCTGTACTTATGAATGAATGCAGATGTGGAAATCATACTGTCAGTGTGGGATATCCTGTACAAAACAAAAGTTAAAAAGTTACACTAAACACACACACAATAAATAAAATTATTTAACATTAAATCCTCCTCTACTTTGATTTTTTTATGCAAAAAACAAAACAAACTATAAAACCAAACTAAAACCAAACCACGTTCACCCAGAATACAGTAAACAAAATACACTAACATTACAGTACAGTGGTAGCACCTCTGACCTTTAGTAAAATAATGAAAAGACCAAATAACCATGACATGTCACTCCTTTCACCAGTAGTAGTCCAGTGTTACCAGCCATTCAGCCACATCTGAGGCATGGAAGGCGCAGAATACATGATCCAAGGATCCCATACTACAGAGAATCTATGATATGAATCTGTAAGATAACATATGTCACAGATGTGGAGTCATATTAGGCAGTCTATCTGGGTTGAAACATGTGACTTATCCAATTTGCCATCAAGAACCAGATTAGTATCACCTATCAATAAAAGAGTACCTTTAGTGTGGGTAGCTATCACAATAAAAGGTGCCAAAAAAATGGATTTAGTGAACATTAGGGGCGTAGTAGTTCACAATTGTAAGCTCTATGTCAAACAGAAAGCCCTGTAATACTGGAAAACTGCCAGTAGGGTCCGCTATTTCTTTTGTACCTTGAAAGGGCGTATTTTTATTAAAGGCTATCAAAACCCCTCTTCTCTTCTCTTCTCTTGAGGAAATGACTTATGGAAACATGAGGGCCGGGAGGATTGTGAAAACCTAGTTTCCTGAAGGCAAAGAATGTTTGCCCTCAGGGAAGCATAATAATTAAATGCTTTCTTTCACTTTTGTTAAATACCTGTGCATTATGGGTTATAATTACACAAGTCTCAGCCATCATTGATAGTACCAGGGGAGAGAAACTGCACAGATGAGAAGGTTAATTCAGATGATACAGGCCTTTCCACCAACCATGAGTTATACCACAATATAGATCAAACTGTAATAGAGAGCAATACAGTAAAAAAACAAACAAAAAAAAAAAAACAAAACAAAGAAAAAAAGAAGTGAAATGCAATCAGTAACAGCATATCAATAGAGCATGTTCTAGCAGAAACAGACTGACAATATTATAACAGACAGAGGATATTACTCATCATAGCAGAGGGAGGGGTGCAAACAATATATTGCTCTGCAGAGAGAGCGAAGAGAAAAAGAAAAGAAAAAAAATTAATTTAGCAAACCCAAAAAAACAGGATTCATGTAAAATCAA
Source organism: Pyxicephalus adspersus (assembly GCF_032062135.1). Classification (NCBI taxonomy): domain Eukaryota; kingdom Metazoa; phylum Chordata; class Amphibia; order Anura; family Pyxicephalidae; genus Pyxicephalus; species Pyxicephalus adspersus. The sequence continues at coordinate 94,357,120 of NC_092861.1, forward strand.
TCATCCTCCTATCACGTGCGGTATGGCGCGCTACTAGTAACATTAGGATTTAGCTTCATATTATTGTGTATTGCCGACTATAAAACATCTCGCAATCAATAATATAAGGTAATCAAAGTGCAAACAGTAACATTATATCAATAAAGCCTGTTATAACAAAAACAGACAACCCCCCCCCTGACATTATTACAACAGACAGAGCATAATGCTCATCATGACAGAGGAAAGGGTGCAAACAAAATTGTGCTCAACAAAGGAAAAAAATTAACAAATAAATAAAAACAATAAAATAAAATTAAAAATTAAATTAAAAAATAAAAAAAATAATAAAAAAAAGAAATAATTTGGCAAACCCAACAAAACAGGATTCATGTGAAATCGGTCATCCTGGTAGCACATGCACTATGGCGCGCTACTAGTGACATTAAGATTTAGCTTCATAGTCTTGAAAAGAAACATTACGTATTACCGACTATAAAACATCTCGCAATCAGTATTATAAAAAGTAAAGTGCAATCAGTAACGTCATATCAATAGAGCCTGTTCTAGCAAAAACAGACAAAACCCCCACTGACATTATTATAACAGACACAGCATCATGGCAGAAGGAAGGGTGCAAACAAAATAGTGCTCGGAAAAAAACAAATTAAAATAAAATAATTTAGCAAACTCATCAAGACTGGATTCATGTGAAATCAGTCATCCTCCTAGCACGTGCACAATGGCACGCTACTAGTGACATTAGGATTCAGCCTCATATTATTATGTATTGCCCACTATAAAACATCTCCCAATCAATATTATAAAGTAAAGTGCAATGATTAACATCATATCGATAGAGCCTGTTCTAGCAGAAACAGACAAAACCCCTACTGATATTAATATACCAGACAGAGAATATTACTCATCATGGCAGAGGGAAGAATACAAACAAAATAGTGTACAGGAAAGAAACATATATAAATAAATAATAGATTAGCAAACCCAACACAACAGGATTCATATGAAATCAATCATTCTTCTGGCATGTGCACTATGGTTCGCTACTAGTAACATTAAGATTCATCTTCATAGTCTTAAGAAGAAACATTATTACGTATTGCAGACTATAAAACATCTCACAATCAATGATATAACGTGTAATCAGTAACATCAGATCAATAAAACCTTTACTAACAGAAACAGACAAAACCCCCACTGACATAATTATAACAGACAGAGCATAATACTCATCATGGCGGAGTGCAAACAAATCAGTGATAAGCAAAGGAAAAAAATAAATAAATAATTTAGCAAACACAACAGGATTCATGTGAAATCAGTCATCCTCCTAGCACGTGCACTATGGTGTTCTACTAGTAACATTAGGATTCAGCTTTATAGCCTTGAGAAGAGGCATTATTAGGTATTGCCGATTGCAAATTTCGCCCAGGAGTGCGTTTTAGACGCTTGCTGGTTTCCCAGATAGAGGTGAGACGAGAAGATCTCTGAGGTCTTGGGGAAACTCTGGAGTCAGCCCCCTTGACTTGCAGCTGTAATCTCTGGAAACGGGCTTTAGTTTCTTCTGTATTCACCACAAAATATGTTTGGTCCATGTAACTGAAAACCAATCTGAAGGGGAACCCCCATTTATCTTTAATCAAGATCCTGTAGAGTAGAGAGGAACAGTCGCAAGGCTTTCCATTTCGGAATCGTTTGCGGCGCCAAAACAGCAAAAATTTGGTAAGGACAGGATCAACACCAGGTCCTTCCTGTTCCATATGGCTTTCATAATGGCCTCCTTGGTTTTGCAGAAAGTGGGTTTTATAAGCACATCTCTTGGGGGACCATCAGCCCTCTTAGGGCCTAAAACCCTGTGGATCCGGTCACATTCCATTCTATCTGGAGGCAAGTCAGGAAGCAAATCCTGTAACAAATCACCAATATATGCAGGACTCTGGTATGCTTCTGATCCCATCAATGGCTTACCTGCACACTGGGCATGGAAAGAACATTGCTGGAATTCTCTTCTATTAAACCTGCTGGTGAAGAAAGAGGTGTCTGTGTGAAGGAGGCTGAGGCCGCCATCTTGCCTGCCAATAAATGATTATGGAATGCTCAACTAAAAAAAAAAAACAAACAGCCAAATTTCACGGACTGCACACGTCCCAATTGCAGGCTAATTTGTCTCAGCTGTGCACATAAATATGAGCATGATGAGCATATATTAAGGTGTGGTCTAACTTGCTTTTTTCCTTTGTCTTTTTTCTGTTTTCTTGTAGTGGGGCTGTTGTTTTATTTGTTATCCCAATTATTCTGTGTTGCTACATTTGATACTTTGCGTAACATTTAGTACAATAGCTGCTTTTGTTTTGTAAACTTTGAATATTTCAATGTCCATTTTGCAATTTAGAAGTCAATGTTAATGTAATTGTGTTGTGGCCATATTGTTTCATTTCAATACTGTCTTTATTACCACCTTTAAATGTATGTCCTGCATAAATATCATCTAATCCAGTTTTCCAGCACTGATAGGTCAAAATTGCATGTTGGTTTAGTCCCTTCATCTTGTGTTCTGTGTCAGTGAAAGAAGCAGGGAGAGAAGTGCGTTGTGACAGGGAAAGGTTAGGAGCCTTCTGTATAACTTGAAATATACAGATTGTGCAGTTTTTTGATGCTACCTCGTGCTATCTAGCTACAAAGGCAGAAACATTTCTGTCCTACTCTACAAAAAAACAGACATTTCATTCTGATAGCACTTGCTATCTATCAAAAAATCCAGAAAAAATTCTGTATTTCTTTCCAAAAAATACAGATATTTAATTCTGATAGCACTTGCTCTCTATCAAAAAAAAAAAACAGAAACATTTCTGTATTTTCAAAAAATACAGAGATTTTCTTTCTGATAGCACTTGCTATCTATCAAAAAAACCCGAAAAATTTCTGTATTTAAAAAAAAAAAATAGAAATATTTTA
>NC_092861.1:94360662-94416644 GCF_032062135.1 Pyxicephalus adspersus
TGCGTGTAAGGGCTAGCAGCAGTTCCGAAACAGACGTAGAGGAAAGGCAGCAGCAACAGACTGGGGATGGAAGGGACCTCAAATCTGCCTCATTTGAGTCCCAAAGAACACACAGACGAGTAGGCACGAGCAGGGGAACAGTCAGAGATGATGTGACCGTGGGGGAGATGGAGCAGACGCAGGACACCCAGCAGACACAGAGGCAGGAAAAGAAAAAGAGCAGCAGAGTGGTTGCACGCACCGCTTCAGTGTGGTCCTTTTTCACGCTGAGAGACGATGACAGGTGCGTAGCAATCTGCATTCTGTGCCACAGGCAGATTCGCAGAGGACAGGCCGGATCACATTTGGATACAACATCCCTGCTTTCCCACATATGCAAGTACCATAAACCAAAGTGGTAGCAGTACTTGCGTTCTCTTGAAGTAGGTGTAACCACGTCATCGTCTCTTCTTCCACCTCCATTGACTCCTTCTACACCTCCAACTGTCATTGCTACTACGTCTCAGGAGGTTGGTGACAGTCAGACTTCAAGCTGCGAAGAAGTATCAGCTTCTGGCCACAGGTTTTGTAGCGTCAGCCGAAAGATGGGTACTCCAGTGACCCCTTCAGCTCCTCTAGCTCCCAGTCCCGTCAGCCCACTCTACTGGAGTTCTGCTCAAGGCATCAGGCTATGAGCCCAACCAACAAAAGAGTCATCGAACTCAATTCACTTCTAGCCAAACTATTGGCCTTGCAGCTACTGCCGAACAGCTTTATGGACTCTGCTCCCTTCCATGACCTGATGGCCTGTCAAATCCACGTCACCATGGACAGCTGGACAACCAGGGATGCTACCTGTCCTTCACCGCTCACTGAGTGGCCTTGCTGAAACTGGTGTCTTTGGGGGAGAAAAGTCACATTGCCAGAGAAGTCTTGTCCGCTTTGCACAGAGAAGTTGAGGCTTGGATGACACCCTCCCGGCTCACAACAGGCAACGTAGTGTGCGACAACGGGGCCAACCTTGTGGCTGCGCTGCACATGGGCCGCATAACACATGTGTTCTGCTTTGCGCACGTACTGAACCTGGTGGTGCAGAAGTTCCTCCGCACGTATCCAGGCCTGCAGGACTTACTGAGACAGGCTCTCTCTATCTGCAACCATGTACGCTTATCCCCTACTGCGCTGTGGCGCTTAGCAAGATCCAGCACCAACAGAGGCTTCCACCGCATAGACTGATTTGTGACACTGTGACTAGATGGAACTCCACCCTGCACATGCTCCTGCACATGCTCCAGCAAAAGCTAGGCATCCACCATTACTTGGTCAGCGTGGTGCATGGAGGCAGCGGGGCCCTTGGTACAGCCACACAACTGAGTTATTTTACCAGTGACCAGTGGCTGCAGATGGAGACGCTGTGCAAGGTAGTGGCCCTCTTTTTGAGCAGGCCACAAACGTTGGGAGTTGGGAGCGCTCAGGCTGGAACAATGTCATTCCCATCATCTTTCTGCTTGATATTACCCTGTGTGGTCTGATGGAAAATGGCGATGGGAGAGGAGAGGAAGAAATGGGGGAGAAGGATGGGGGTGACATTACACTCCATAGGGACCCCCATATTTGAAGCATCAAAAACTGGGATGATTGCTGGCTGGCCACCCTTCTGGATCACCGCTACAAAGACAAAATGACACAGTTTCTATTCAACCTGGCGCAAGAGAAAGAAAAGGTGACCCCACCTCCACCGTATCCTGCTGTAGCAGCAGCATCAGCAGTAGTGGCAGCAGGCCGCACACATCCTAAGTGTAGGTCAAGGCAGGGGGGATTTTCTGGATGCCTGGCAAAACCTGATGCAGCCAAGTGAAGTGCAGGGGCATAATCATCGAGAGTGGATAAAGCGCATAGTGCATGATTACGTTGGCTCTTTTCTGGTTGGTGGTGTTGATGACAGCAGTTATGAGGGAAATTCCTGTCCTGACAGTAGTGACGGTCCGGCCGTTCTACGCTTAATCACAAATTTCATCTATTTGCATTACACACTTCAGGTTGGCATTGGCGATACACTACACCCAACTCTAGATGCCAGTTACAAAAGCCATTAACGCTCCGTCCCAGGGTCCACCGCCTCCTCTTCATGCTGTTGCTGCTGCCGCTTGTCTAGTACGCCATTCACAAAAATTGTATTACACACTTCTGGGTGTCATGGACAATGCACTACACCCAGCTCTAGATGGCAGTTACCAATGCTGTCCACACTCCGTCTCAAGGCCCACCGCCTCCTCCTGCTGCTGATGCTGCTGCCACCTGTCCAGTACTCTATTCACAAAAATTGTATTACACACTTTTGGGTGTCATTGACGATGCACTACACCCAGCTCTAGATGCCAGTTACAAATGTGGTACACGCTCCTTCTCAGGGCCCACCGCCTCCTATTGCTGCTGTTGCTGCCGCCTGTCAGTACTCCATTCACTAAAATTGTACACTTCTGGGTGGCATTGACGATGCACTACACCCAGCTCTAGATGGCAGTTACCAGTGCGCTCCACGCTCTGTCTCAGGGCCCACTGCCTCCTCCTTCTGCTGTTGGTGCTGCCGCCTGCCCAGTACTCCATTCACAAAAATTGTATTACACACTTCTGGGTGTCATTGACAATGCACTACACCCAGCTCTAGATCCCAGTTACCAATGCGGTCCACGCTCCTTCTCATTGCCCACTGCCTCCTCCTCCTGCTGTTGATGCCGCCTGGTTAGTACTCCATTCACAAAAATTGTATTACACTCTTCAGGGTGGCATTGACAATTCACTACACCCAGCTCTAGATGAAAGTTACCAATGTGGTCCACACTCTTTCTCAGGGCCCACCGCCTCCTATTGCTGCTGTTGCTGCCGTCTGTCAGTACTCCAATCACTAAAATTGTATATTTCTGGGTGGCATTGATGATGCATTACACCCAGCTCTAGATGCCAGTTACCAATGCAGTCCATGCTCTGTCCCAGGGCCCACCGCCTCCTCCTGCTGCTGCCGCCTGTCAGTACTCCATTCACGAAAAATGTATTACACACTTCTGGGTGGCATTGACGATCCACAACACGCAGCTCGAGATGCCAGTTACCAATGCGGTCCCCACTCCGTCTTAGGGCCCTCTGCCTCCTCCTCCTGCTGTTGCTGCTGCCACCTGTCAGTACTCAATTCACTAAAATTGTACACCTCTGGGTGGCTTTGACGATGCACTACTTTCCATGCCTCTTACCAATGCTGTCTCCCTGACGATAGCTGACCAGAGGCCACACACTGCTACTGCTCTCGCTGACCCACGCTCTGTCTCTGGTCCTCCATCCTTTTGCCTAATGTCACCATACTGCTTGTCCGCAACTTTATGGGTGGCATTCCTAACACATGTCATTCAGGTCATGATGCCAGCTAGCAATTATTATTAATAATAAACAGGATTTATTTAGCGTAAACAAATTATGCAGCAATATAAACTCAAAAGGGGTGCGTACATTAAATCGCAAATGCGTTTTCCTGCTGCTTTGACGGAAGAGACTGTTGCTATTGGGTAACATTCCAGTATTTACTGAGCAAAATTAAGTTTAGCAACAACTAAATAAAAAGGTCTGATATGTTTCAAACATATATACTACCTCAAGCGTCATCAGGATTTCCCTTTCCTCAGCCAATCAGGGAGCAGAGCAATCAGCGGAGCTCTGCTATGCTGACAGCTCTGCTCCCCTGATTACTTCCGCAGTCCTAGAGGAGCTGTAGTATGTGTTATGAATTATATGGAGAATTCTTCATGCATATGTGATTTGCATGTTTTGGTGTGTTATGCGTGAAGCCGTATGCTTATGAACCAAAATATGCTCCTAGGCGTTCGCGTAGGTTTATGAATATGGAGGAGATTATACTGGTGGCTAGTGCTGTTGTGGTAGCAACTGCAACAATGTTGGTTTCGTTTCTGCCTGTTCAACAACAAGAATGATGATTAAAAAAAAGTCACATGAACTCATACTAGACAAGCAAACTTCCTTGATTAACCCACTCCCCTCATAATCCAATCCAGTTTAAATAGTAAAAATGAAAATGCATGTATTTTTATACATTTCAATTTATTTAGACATACACACTAAATGTTCCTTGATACATGTATTCTAACATCTTTGCCAACAATCCTTTATTCAAATATTGGATTTATCTAAAGCCAAACTAAAATGAAATTTAAAGCAAATTCAAAATGGTTGATCGCACCTTTTTTTTACATTCATACTATTCTGTGATGACATATTATAAAGTGCTAATTAGTATATATACAGCATGATTTAAATTAGTTAGCAGTGTTGCAACCAAACTAAAAAGTATCAAAACAAACAACTGCGACAAATCTAACAATAAATGAGCAATTTTGGGAAAGAGTATAATGTAACATAAAAATGTAGCACTTACCCAAAAAATCAAGCACTAAAGACCTTAATTAATTATTTATTAAATTGAATAATAAATTGATCTGTAATGTAACTTGAATTAATTGACCTGGTATAGACTGTGGATGCACAGGTGTGCGCTAATTAATTGCTATGACCTCACCATTGACAGCTTAACAGATCCTCCTTAATCATGTAGCTGCAAACGAATCGCCTTTATTGGCGTATTCCCGACCCCATTGCTCATTTATCAAGGCCAAAATCCAGCTGGCAAGTGAAGGCGAGTGTACTAGCACTCGGCTTCAGCTTGCGGAAATACGCCTCATATATCGGTGCTTATTTACGCGCAGCGAGCTTACGTGAACTTGCTTGATAAATCAGGGCCACTGTCTTACCTGTGGTCAGTTTTGTTCTGCTACTTAGATGCCACACTTTTATTACCAAAAAAACATACCTTGTATCTCTCACTTTGCATTTTTGTAACTCATATTTCCTGTTGTTTTGCTGCTGGTCAGTTTTTGTGCCACTATTTCTCAGAGGCTGAGCTCGAATTTTTTACTGGAAAATGCCTGCCTCTTTTCTTCTAATTTTTAACCTTTTCTAGCTGCTCACATATTGTCCTGTCACTGGTCAATTTTTTTTGCTAGAATACATTTGCTTAATTTTTCCTAATTTAGGCCAGTTCTATTGGCTCACATACTGAAAGGATCAATTTTTTTTTGCTATTGTATCTTAGCATCATTCAGCCTGGAGTATGTATTGTATATATTTTATTGCAAGTAAACACTTGACTTGTGTGTATTCTAGCTTCATGACCTGGCCTACTGCAATATTTTTTCTACACATAAATGAAGGAATTCACATTTTGTATTTTCACATGTTCTTGTTGACTACCAAAGTTCATAGTTCCTAGCTATAGTCGTAATATTCTAGTAAAGTTAGATATATGGCAATTAGGAGGGTTGGGGGATAATGTGGGTCAGTGGTGTTATATTTCCATTCTGTTCTAATTTTTTTTTAACTGTTAATTATCCATATTGGGGTGGTGTTGCTGTATATTATAAAATTTCCACACTGTACACTGCTTTCTGTAGCAATCATGCTGTTTCATAAGCTTGCCTATTAGCCCTAAAAAGGGTGTCCCCATAGACTTTAATATAATTTATAGCACAATTTGGTTCTGTTCCATAACACCTCTGTAAAAAAAAGTCAAAATTTGACAGAAAATTATTGTTTTCATGATATTACAATTGTAATTGAAAGTAAATACTAAAATTGGATTTACTAATAATTTGCAATAAAGGTATTGATTACTAAATTTTAGTGTTACTTGCAAAGACCTGAACATAATATTGTCATGAAAAAAGCAAGGAGAAGTTGAAAAGAGGGGAATCTGTGGGAACATGTCTAAAAAAATAAAAAAGAATATTTTCGTAAAAAAAAATTAGGAAATACATGGGTTGAAAAGCACCTGCCTATCTATTGGTCCAGTTAGTGGTGCTGTATTTGTTTTCATTTACTCTGACTCATACAGTATTTTAGCTGTCAATCTCAGACTGAGAAGTGTGGTCACCTATGTTTTTATTTTTGGTGACACAATGTTTAGAGGCTTTGCAATTTGCTTAAAAAATTGTCAACCATTAACTGCAAGGCTAATTTAGCTGATCTCAAATTGTAATAGAATGTTCCTGTTATTTTGAAACAAACAATAGAATAGAATGGAATTTAGGAATTTCACTCCTTTCTAAACACCACATACATCTTTAAAGCAGAATCAAACCATTAAAACCAAAGTTACTACCAGACAGGGACAGGGGATGCTGTGTCCATGGTCCATTGTGGGCACTGCCATCATCCTCCACTTTTCGGGGAGTCGGAACTTTGGCCATCTTGATTGGCTAGGATGATGTAACTCCTGAATCTGGCAGTCTCAACAGCTTCGAGGGATGCTGGGCACAGCCTGGGATCTTACACTGAGCTGCACATGTGTACACTGAGCTGAAAGGCAAATTGTGGCCAGGCAGGTAAGTTTTATTGCAGAAGGGACATAACCTGTCCTGTTTGTTATAATGTTATAAATAGTTATAGTTACACTTTAAGACATCCCCAACTTTAGATTTTTTTTGGCCATTTTACACTTAAAGCCATAGCAGTGTCATTGTTTTTTGTCATTGGCACAGGTCACCTATGACAACAGCTTGCCTATTAGCTTTAAAATGAATTGCCCCATTGACTCCAATGCAACTCAAAGGACAGTTTGATTCTGTTGTACATGTTGTCTGTGCATCGAGGTTCCATTTAAAACACTAAAGCACAACAAAAGAGATACACAATACCTGATTTGATGATTACTAATGTAACCCACTTTACAGTTTGTGTGTTGATATGCATTTTTGCAAGGTATGGGACATTTAGCATAGTAGATAATTTCTGATTATAAACAGCATATCTTCTGCACAAATGAAAACCCAAACTAGCTTCAGAAATTTTCCATTATTCTGTCTCTAATGACAACATTTACCTTAAAAGCAAGACCCTTCTGCTGGGTTCAGCTATGTTATATAGAACATTTCTTGTTTCACTGACCCTAACCAGGCTTGGTAAATTTTTCTATTTGTATATGAGCTTGTATGAGATTTCTGTATTTTTCCTGATGAGGAAAAAAACTCTATGCTTCGGCATACTGTGCCTAAAAGTAAATCAAGCCCAGCTAAATGTAAGAAAAAAGGCAAACCCCAATTTTTTTTAAATATATTAATAGCAAAAAGATCAGATATGAGCATGTAGGCTCCTTAAAGGATGTCTCTGGGTTGGTAACTGGGGATAAAGAAAAGGCGGATTTACTAAACACTTTTATTAGCTCTGTGTACATAAAGGAAAATGGCCGAGCTCAAGTCCAAATTCATATTAGCAATGTCACTGCCTTAAATGAGTCACAAAGGCTCAAAACTGATATGATTGAGAAACAGTTGGGCAAACATAAAATTGACAAAGCACCAGGACCCAATAGATTACATCCACATGTCCTCAAAGAGCTGAGCTCAAATATTTCAAAGCCATTATTTCTAATTTTTAGAGACTCTTTAGTCACTTGCATGGTACTGATGGATTGTCGTAAGGCCAATGTGGTTCCTATCTTCAAAAAGGGAGCAAAGTCATTACTAGGTAACTACAGACCGATAAGTTTAACGTCCATAGTTGAAAAGGTCCTAGAGAGTTTGATAAAGAACCACATAGAGGAGTTTCTACTAGAAAATAATATTATAAGTGATAGTCAGCATGGCTTAAAGAAAGACTGAAGGTGTCAAACAAATATAATCTCTTTTTATAAGGAAGTAAGAAAACAGGTAGACAATGGAGTAGCAGTTGATATAGTGTACTTGGACTTTGCTAAAGCATTTAACACTGTACCCCACAGACGGTTAATATGCAAGTTATGGTCAATAGGTTTAGAGGGGGGGTCATGGCTTGTGCATGGCTCTGGGAAGCCACGAGTAAACAAGAGCTCATCGCACCCTTCACGCCAGCACAGCACTGCATACAGCCCAGCCTGAGCTCCTCTTCACAGGGCAGAGAACATGGTCCCGAGGCAAAGCAGAACAGAGCAAAAGAAAACTTGCAGTGGGCACAATAAAACCTTTCTTGTTGTCAGAAGGAGAGTCTGTGGTGTTAAATTGTACAGAGGGTGCCTCTACAGCAATGAGACAGAGCCCATACGTGACAGGGGCAAATGTGCTTAACAGGGAAGGAGAGAGTGATGGAGTCTATGCAATTACCCCCCAGCTCTCTGGAGGACTATGTACGTTCCCTTCCTTCTAAAGAGGATTTATCCTCCTTGTTTGCTGATATGAAGAGGTATGGTAAAGGAGAAGTTGATTCCTTACATTCTGATTTAACAAATACCCTGGTGAGGGTGGAAGAGGCAGAGGATAGATTGCATATGCATGAAAAAGTGATGAGAGCTTCAGGAAAAAAAGTCTGCAAAAATGTATCACAATCTATCATATCAACTAGAAGATGTGGAAATAGAGGAAGGAGGAATAATCTGAGAGTCTGGGGTCTCCCTGAAACCATTGGGCCTGATAAATTAGAATCCTATTTTTTAGATTTAACCAGATTCTGCGATTTTCATCTACAGCTCCACTGCGCTTTGATAGAGTACACAGAGGCCCTGATTCATCAATGAAATCTGCGCTCGCTGGTCGCGCGTACTTTCGCGCTTCCAGCGAGCCGGTTTCCCGCGGTCCGGAGTCAAGTGCGCTCGTACACTCACCTCCTCACTGCCAGCCGGATTCCTGCCTTGATAATAATGAGCAATAGGGGTCGCGAATCTGCCAATTAAGGCGTATATATATATATATATATATATATATATATATACAAGAATTAAACATGGGGATTTGTTGTTTAAGTCTGAGTAAGGTAAATTGTCTTCTTTATCTATCTATCCTCTCTATTTCCCCCTCTCCTGACTCTGGGACTCTCTGTCTGATGTCTCTGGGACAAACAAGATTGATTACATATAATGTAAAGGGCCTGCATTCAGCTACTAAGAGGGGTCAGATCCTGAAAGATCTACAATCCGTGCAGGGGGATATTCATTTTCCCCTTCACAAATTTTCACATTTTCCCCAACACAAATCTTCTGTATTATTCAAAGGTTGGACTGTTTTCTAGAAATTATCCACAGAGGTTCTACGTTTTTTTTTGTCTGGAAGATCTAGGGGAGTTGCCATAGGTTTTCATAAAGGCACTCAATTAATCTAATTCATGCTCTGAAGAGGTTTCAGGAGGGGTTATTGATATTGGCAGGAGATTTTAATATGGTGTTAGAGCCCCCTCCTGATGCCTCATCAGGTAAATCGAGTCTACCATTTAAACAGATTCAGGAAATTAAAGAAATTGTTATAAGATATGCAACTAGATATTAAACTCAAATGTTTGGAGGATACTGCACCCGACGATACATATTCACGTATTTATATGATTTTTATAGAGCATTTCTATTTGGATAAATGTGTTAATGCAGAAATTTGTTCACATACAATTTCAGCCCATGCAGCAGTAAAAGTCCCAATGTGTTTAGGACCTTCAGCAATTCCAGTGTATAGGTGGCGTCTTAATGAAACTTTATTGAGAGAAACGGATATTGACGTAGATATTTCTGGTAAATTGAAATTTTTTTTTACAGAAAATGTCACAGATTAAATTACCCCACCATGTATATGGGAGGCACACAAAGCCACTATCAGGGGTAAACTTATTGCACATGGGGCACATAAGAAAAAGGAAAATAATCACAGGGTAATAGAATTACTAGATCAGATTGCAAAGTTAGAAGTAGTACATAAACAGTCACAATGGAAGACGCACGCAATGCAGTTAACACAGTTAAGAACACAATTAAAGCAAATATTGGATGTAAAGGCTAAATATGCTATCTTTAGGAGATTCTACGAATGGGGGAAGAAGTCAGGCAGATATTTGGCAAGTGATCTGAGGAAAGTGAAAGCTAGGACCTATATATCTAAGATTAAAAATAAAAATGATGAAGTGGTCCATCAACCGAGAGAAATGGCTGCAGTGTTCAGGGAATATTATCAAGAACTTTATCAGGTGCGGAAAGAAGAGTCTCCAGAAACATTGGCCATCAGGAAAGGGAAGATATTAGCGTATCTTAAAAAAGCAAAGTTAAATAAAATAATCCCTGAAAAATTGTCTGAATTAGAATGTGATATTAATGAAAATGAATTGAGAGCAGCTATCACTATCAGTTCATCTCTGGCTGGTAAAACACCAGGACCTGATGGCTTTACGCTGAAATAATATAAACAATATAATGATATTCTTCTCCCACATTTAGGTAGATATATTAATGAGCTATCACAGAAGGGTGTTATGTGTGAAGATACGTTGAGGGCCCATATTACAGTTATACCTAAACTTGGGAAGGACGCTACAATTTGTGCTAGTTAGAGTCCTATCTCTTTGCTCAATGTAGATGCAAAGTTGTTTGCAAAAGTATTAACTATAAGAATTCAGGCACTTATTCCTTTTTGGTTCACCGAGACCAGTCAGGATTTGTCCCAGGGAGGGAAGCTAGGGACAACTCTGTTAGGGCTCTGTCTATCTTACACTATGTGCGGAGATGTAGCCAGCCCACGGTATTTCTGTCTACTGATGCAGAGAAGGCATTTGATCGGGTGGACTGGCTATATTTATCCCTGACTCTGAAGCATATGGGTTTTGGACCTAAGATATAAAGGTGGATTGTGGCCTTTTAATCATGCCCATCTGCATCTGTTTAAATTATATATTGGGACTAGGCAGGGATGTCCATTGTCACCATTACTTTTTGTTATTTGGCTGGAGCGTTTCCTGAATACAGTGCACCAGAATAATAATATACAGGGTGTTAAGATTGGTAAAACAGAATATAAATTAGCTGCCTATGCAGACGATATTTTGTTTACTATTCAGAAACTGGATATGTCTCTCTCTAACTTATTGTCAAAATTCCATGAATTTGGCTACCTAACTAATTTTAAGATTAATTTAACCAAATCAGAGATTCTTAATGTAAACATACCGAGATCAATAGAACAGAGGTTAAGAAGTACCTTTCCTTTTACATGGTGCCAGAAATCATTACCATACCTAGGTATTGAGATAACACCCTCGCTGATGGGTCTATATGGGACGAATTATCTACCATTGCTAGATTCAAATAAGGAAGATATCCAACGCTGGAAACAGCTTCGGCTATCCTGGATAGGGAGGGTTATCGTGGTAAAAATTATTATTTTACCTAGGGTACTATTTTACTTTCAAATGTTGCCTACCCAGTTACCTCCCGTTTTTTGTAAATGTTTAAATAGGTTAACTTCTACATTTATTTGGTACCCGCGGAGAGCTAGGATCTATTTGAAAACACTTTTCTGCCCTAAAATTGAAGGAGGTCATGGTCTCCCAGACATTAAACAGTACTATAATGCCTCTCTTTTGAATAGAGTTCTAAATTGGAAGTATGATGTTTTCTCTAAGGGATGGGTTATGTTAGAGATGGAACTTTGCTCAGCCAATTTAAATAAGGTTATTTGGGTTCCAAACAATATAGATCCTTGGGTATGGATACTTCGCCCCTTAACGACATTGAGATGCGGGGATGCTTTGCATAGACAACAGGAGTGGTTATATAACTCACTCCTTCTTCCAATTACTGGCCATCAATATTTCGCCCCAGAGCTTCAAAGGTACTTCCTGGGACAGTCATCAGATATGGGGTTGCTGTTACGTCAGGTTATCTTAGAAGATTCAGTTCTCCCATTGTCACAGCCTTTCCCTCTGGATAAAGAAAGACTGATATACCACTGGCAATATATACAACTATGCCATTTTGTGAGGTCATTACCACACCCCTTACGCTCTGAGACTCTGAGAGAGCGCTTACTCCATTGGAAATTTTGTTTAGAATAGAGAATAGACTGCCTCAAACTCTATCAAAATTATACAAACTTATAATTAGCTTTACTGGCCCAGAGTTCCAGGAATATTTTGGGAAATGGGAAAATAATTTATTAGCTCACTCTGGGAGGTTCAGAAGAAAACGATCTTGAGTATGACTCAATATGTGCAAAAATACAGGAAGGACATTTTAAATTATTGGCTAGATGGTATTGTGTACCTGTAGTTTTACATCAGATGTCTCCGCAAGATTCTCCATTGTGTTGGAGAGGTTGTGGGATGAAAGGTACAATGTCACATATCTGGTGGTCTTGTCCAATTATAGAGAGTTATTGGAGAAAAGTACTCCAATTGATTGAGATAATAACAGGGTGTAGAAATAAATGTTCTGTAGTGCCTTTTCTCCTTAATGTAGCTAAGACCCAGATCCTGAAATATTGGAAAGATTCAGGGGAAAACCTATTAAAGGGTTGGTTACAGGGGGTGGAGGAAATATGTAAATTGGAAGAAGGCTATCATGAATACTGAGATACGTCTTCACTGTTCACTAATATTTGGGCCCCCTGGATTATGTTCAAAGATAATGTGAAATATTTGGATATTATAAATCAAGATAGGAATATTTGAGAAGTTTGGGCAATGTTTGGTCCTTTATGTCAAGAGAGTAACTTTGATGTATTTGCAAAACTGGATTGCTGATAAATAGAGATTAACACATTGACATTTTTCTCATATGTCAGTTGTATGTTTATTATGTCTTAGTAGGGTCACTATCACTTTTTTTTGTTTTTCATATTTTTGGTTGTAATATTTTGAGCACCTTATATGCAGGATTGCAGACTCATTAGTGGTCTGCCTAAAATAAATTGTATTAATATATAATTGGAAGATTCCTTCCTCGGAATCACTTCTTAAGAGTTTGTAACACTGCATAGAATTTAATTTCAATTTTTGAACACTATTGTATGATATTTTTGCACTAAATGTCTATTTAAATGTGAGTTCTTCTTTTTGTGTTATATATAAATTGTATGTTGGATTTATAAAAAAACAAAAAAATGTGTTAATAAAAAAATAGGTTAAGAAAAGTCAATTTGTAAATGGATAGAGAACAATCTTAAAGACCTCACCCAGAGAGTTGTAATTATTGATTCATACTTTGAATGGTCCAAGGTTATTAGTGGTGTACCCCAGGGTTCAGTGTTGGGACCTGTACTGTTTAACATCTTTATAAATGATATATAGCTTGGGAATAAAAGAACCATTTCTGTGACACTAAACTATGGATTGGAATTAAGTCTATACAGGATGTCTATAATCTACAAGCAGACCTGGATGTACTGTTTGATTAGGCAGCCAAGCGGCAAATTACATTTAATGTAGATAAATATAAACTTATGCACTTGGGGACTAACAACATGCATGCTTCATACTGTTTAGGGGAAATACATTTGGGGGAGTTACAAATAGAAAATGATCTGGGGGTTCTGGTAGATCATAGACTTAATAACAGCATGCAATGCCAAGCTAGTAAAGTACTTTCTTGTATTAAAAGAGGAATGGACTGCATAGATGGAGACATAACCCTGCCCCTGTACAAAGCATTGGTCAGACCACATCTGGAATATGCAGTCCAGTGGGTGCAGAGAAGGGCAACTAAACTAATAAAAGGAATGGAGGAGCTCAGCTATGAAGAGAGATTAGCTGAATTGAATCTTTTCTCCCTTGATAAGAGACGTTTAAGGGGGGATATGATCACCCTGTATAAATATATAAATGGTCCATATAGGGAACTTTCCTCACTTTGAGATCTATACAAAGAAGAAGAGGGCATTCTTTGCGTCTGGAGGAAAAGAAGTTTAAGCTCTGGATATAGAAAGGGATTCTTCACTGTTAAGTCTGTGAAAATGTGGAATCTGCTCCCTCAGGAAGTAGTTTCAGCAACTACTATAGATTGCTTTAGGAAAAAGCTAAATGCTTTTCTAGAAGCACAGAATATTACTGGGTATTAAGGATTTAAAGTAAAGATACCAGAGACTGTTGATCCAGGGAACATCCGATTGCCTCATGGAATCAGGAAGGAATTTTTTTCCCTTGTTGAAGCAAATTGTACCAGGGTTTTTTTTGCCTTCCTCTAAACCAACTATGTCTTATAAGGTTTATATCTGGGATATTTTTATTTCCCTAGTGGTTGAACATGATGGACCTATGTCTTTTTTCAACCTAACCTACTATGTAACTATGTAAAAGGGCCCTAATAGAAGTCCACCAACTATTTCTTGTTATAACTAAATTATGCTAATTGTGTCATTAGGAGATGAAATTAGGTACAGCAAGTGCTAATTCATTTACAACTGACTTATACAGTTTACAAATGTGTACGTTCATTTGAGTATAGGTAATCCTTATAGTTAGGTGTTATGGCTACCCGTTGTGAGTTTTAGGCCAATAGCACTTTTATGTTCTAATATTATTATTTGTGTGACTAGTGCATGCAATGATACAGGTAGATTCACATGGTGGCCCGAACCTGCTGTGCATCTCTTGTGGTTATGATATGCACACACGTTACAGGATTCTCAACCAATACGAATGGTCATGTTTGTCTTGGGCTAGAATCGGACGTGTACAGCGGTTACTTGACGTTTTTCCTGACGAATCCATGAACAGCTGATGGGGAACGACCGCTACTGATATCAATGCAGAAGAGCACAGTGGGATGCCGCAAGCTGATTCTCCCCTTCCCTCTTCAAAGAACAGAACAGCACTGTGTTGTAAATATACAATGTGAGTCATTGGTCCACATGCAGCCTCAGGTAGATTCACTCTCAATCTTTTTGTGTATTAGGATATATCTCAAAATATAAATTCACAAATCAGAAGTCACTAAGCTCTTTATATTCTAACCAACAGTATATGTTGGGCACTTTGGTTTCCTTTGCACTTGTGGAGCCCTCAGGCATCACAACATCAATGCAAGGTATAATTCGGCCAACACATCCTGACATACAACAGAAATACCAAAAGCATTATGTCTCCTGGACACTAACAAGAACAGTGCTGCATGCATACACTTTAAATCAAGTACACAAAAAGTGAACATATAAAAAAGTGTGCAAGGTGTATCATTTCAGACAAGGCGACAGATAATTACTTACTTGGCCCACCTGGCCAAAACAAAGTGATCCCATTCCTTGGAGCCAGGTTTACCTAAATACTGGGCCAAAGCACCCCAGAAAATAAAAGCCCCATTGTTGGGGGAGGAGTCTGACCAAATCACTATATGACTTCTCCTCACCAGACTTTCTGGGCAGAATGTTTTAGGTGTCCATGTGTAATACAAAGCCTTGCCATCTGTCCTGGTACAAGCACGGTTTGGGCACTCCAGGGCAGGGGTGTCAAACTCTGGCCTGCGAGCCAAATCTGGCCCTCAGAGTTCTGAAAATGAATAGCATTTGGCCCGCCCACCACTATGTATTGAAGCGACAATTCCCGGCATCACTTGCGTCTATAGAGCAGCGGCCTGTTCTGTTCTTTAGACGCAAGTAATGCCGGGAAAAGTAGTCTCAGCATCACTCGCATCTATGGAACAGCTCTCTGTCTATGCGTAGCACCACATTTGGCTGTTCGTGTCTTCTTCTTCTGTTGTCTTCTGGTTAATAATAATAGTCACTTTCAGCACCAGAGAGGTTTATCTACAAGCGTGGAAAACAGAAGGTAAGGCTGGAGTTCAACTCTAAATATAACTTCTGAACCCCATAAATTTGAAGGTCAGCCATGATAGAAAAAAGAATAATTTGAATGGTAAAGTTGCAGCTGCTGAAGAATGCAGTGTGGAATGTGGGAGCAGAGTTGCTAGAGAAGACTTGAAGGACTTGAGGGGGCTGTCAGAAAACATGGTGGAAATAAAGGGAAGGGGATGGAAGAACCAACTTAGAATGAAGTGTGGGCGGTATAGGTACATTATGCAGGGTATGTGGTGTGGATGATTGGAAATGGTTAAATGAAGAGCTGTGACATAAGTGCGGAGTTGTGGCTACCAAAAAAGTTCCTGCAAATATTATATGGAGAACTGGTGAAAGCTATACCAAACATTGGGGACAGGTTACTATTGAAATGTTACTTAGAAGGCTACAAATAGAGAAAAAGGCATAACATTTTTTCATAAACAAAATGTAAAAAAATTCTTAGGCCTTTCTCTAATATAACCTTGTTCCAGATTGAATGTTAAGCAATAACTCTTTTCCATATGAAAATGTTTTATATTTAATAAGAAGGAAAAACTTCAATTTTTTCAATAAAATTCAAGTTTGGCCACGAACTTGGTCTGTTTTTCATTTCAGTCCTCTGTGTAATTGAGTTTGACACCCCTGCTCTAGGGGCAGAAGCAATGTAGACCCTCAGATACTACATATCTTAGCCAGAGAAGCAATGAGTTATCCCCATAACAACGTAGAAAAAAGTGAGGGGACACCTGTATCAGGGGTGAAGTGAAAGGATAACGTCAGAAAACGCAGGGCTTTTACCCCTACCTACTTTCTACAAAGTTCTGACAATACATACACTTTCATTTCTACACAAGGCCATGCAGTGCCAGGAATGCACAAACTACACCTGGCATATTGGTGAGCTTGTGTGTTTCTCTATATCACTAATGCTGAGTGTGAAGAGGCGTTCACGGTGCACAGATTTCTACCACGACGTCATAAAAGCCACCCTGTACAGTGACAATAAGCAACACACAACATGTCCCTTGCTGAGCGTGCCCCGGGCAGGACTGCAGGCCTCAGCGCACTGATATCCCTGAGAAGACAGCTGAAGGCCTCACACAGCCGCATCTTATACAACACTGTCGTCACCTTTTATTGTCTCAGGAATGTAATGCGTGTTATCAAGCCATTTAGTATCGCCCTCGTCCTGCCTAGAATTGGTCAGTTTGTGCCCTCCTCCACATGCAAACCACTGCCTATTTCAGAGCCTCCCCCTCTGCAGCTGCTAAATAGTGATCCTATCTGTGTAAATGAGCAGGGCGCCTGCGCGGGAGGATCCGGCTCCCTTCCTGGCAAATAGTGATCCCCTCGGTACTTGTCGCTTGAATCTTGCAAGCTTAGGGGACGTGAGGAAAAAAACACAAGCAGACACAGCACTGACTTCACACAAACTTTCCAGTCCCCCGTGCAGCAAAGGACACTGGACATAATGCATTTGGAGTGCATTTCTGGGGAGTCCCTTGGGATGCTTTAATGATAGATACGTGAACCTTTATTCTGCTCCTATGAGGTATGTGATTTTCCAGTGACGCCTGTTGCAGGGATGCGGTTGTTGTGACTTGGGCCATGTATAGACATTGTGGGTGCACCTGGGCAAGTTTTGGGTCAAAGGTCACCCCAGGCTGAGTGAGCCCCCAGTAGGAAGGCTGTGGTGCCCCATGTCCTGCTTGTGGGTTCTCTGCTTCTTGTGTCGGCTGATCTAAACAGATTTATAGGCTCTGGCTGCACAAATACCCAGCCCAAGCACTGATATGAGTGAGATCACTGGAACTTTTCAGCTGCTCAGCCTTCATGGACTGGGCTGTAATGTCCATCAGTGCACACACAACCCTGCAATGGATATTACTGACTGTCCTATACATTAGTTGTTGGCTGAGCTGTTGTCAGGCAACAATAACCCTGCAGCATGAAAGCCATTTGCATGATTGCTGCATTGTTCATTATTGCTGTGATTTGTTTCCCTTACATCTGCTTTGTGACCTGTGGCCTATTACTATGTGGCCTGTTACTGTGACCACATCTGCTTTGTTGGTGTACTTGAAATATCTTCTGTATGGATGGGTATGATGGCTTAAAATGTTTTGGTCGGCGCAGATCTCATGTTTGTTCTTTCTGTGTGCTGCGCATTGACCATTTCCATTTGGTATCCATTGTCGTTTTATTCGTTTATTCATCTATAAGTACCGTAGCAACAAAATTGTCATGTTGCTATGAAAACATTGAAAGGTTCAAATCAATATATGTCAGTCTCCATCATTCTGATGTCCAAATGTGATCTGTTATTTCTGACATGGTGAAAGATCTCGCTGATGGTATCTAGCCCTTACAACATCTGGAGTTCAGGTATACTTTAAGGGGTTTAGGTGATGCAGGTTTTTTATCTCATTTAGTGGGACGCCGTGCTATCAATATATGGAAAATGCTCTGCCAGCTCCTGTTTCTCCATATGACTTCCTATGTACACGCTGTGTATGATGGTGATTTTCCAAACCCATTGATCTATAAAGATGAGGTTGGCTGAAGGTAAAAGTACTTGTTGGAAGATATATTATCAGACGAGAGATTCAACTTGGTATTGCTGTTAAACAATAATTGCCCTGCTTGTTATTATACCTCAGTTGGGAATTTTTTTCCCCATAGGTGGAACTTTAATAGTCAAAATGTTTATTTTATCTGCAGATACTTTTCAATGTTAATCTCAATTTCTGTAGGTGATCTAGCTAAAGGAATTGTATACCTACGTGACAAGGCGCCCACATTAATAATAATAATTAATATTATTATAAATAGTTCCAGATCTGGCCCTAATTAGATGCCTCAGATCCACTGTGTGGGCAGCTCTGTGATTTTGACTGATAAAGAGAGCGAGGTGAGTATGTTTTATTGCGGAAGGGACAGCAGGCACCTGTCATTTTCTGCAATAAAGCCTAGCCTGGCCACACATTTTGTGTGCCTAAAACAAAAAGAAAATAAACGTACCTTCAATCTCACAGGGCAGTCTGATCCATCCAGAGGTGTCTTGCATCGGGTCCCATGTTGTCCCAGCATCTTTCCCCGAGCCGGCGTGTCGGGTGGCACCATCTGCGCCTCTTCTTCCTAGGTTACCCGACCCAGGCGCGAGATCGGGTCACGTAGGTTGGGGAAAAAAAACTTGCCGATCGCATTGTGCATGTGTGAGATCAGCAAATTTTCACAAAAAGGCTCCTGAGATGCTTGGGCATGCACAGAATGAGCACCAAAATTTCTGCACTTCCATTCATTCTCGATCACCTAGGTGAAATAGAGGTCGATGCTGCACCCTTTTTTCAAAAAAAAAAAAAACAGAATTATTATTTCAGATAAAAGGGTTGTCTACCCTTTTATGTAAAATGAAATTTCTATGTTTAGGTAGTTCAAATGTTAACAATCCCTGTTGGATTTTACTTGGATTTTAGTGATTTCCCCTCACTAAAAATGAAACTGAGCATTAAATTGAAAAATTGCAATTAGTTAATGTAGGCGATTGCCTTAGTTAAACTTATCTGGCGAATCCCTTTTTTTTTTTTTTTTTATTATATTACCTTTGCCTGTCCTTATTACATCATAGGATTTGCTATCTTTGGTACTCTTCCGTGTTCCCAAGCCAACTTATGTAAATTCTGTGCATTTGCCATCATATTTGGAGGGCCGGGGGTTTACTGCAGTACATCCGGCACACAATTTTTCATTAGCGATGGAAAGCAGCAAACGCCAACAGAAAAAAAAAATCTTTTTTTAACTAGAGTTGGGGAAATCTTTGTTAGCTTTTTTTGCTGTTTTTTGTACCTGTCGCATATTTATTTTTCCTCTTCCTGTCTAGAAAAACTGTATTCAGTACAGAATACAGAAAGTGAGAAATACAGAATAATAATAATACAGAAAGTGAGAAAAAATATATCTATCATCCTGCTATAATGTTTGAAGTACCAATAATTCTCCATAATATTCAAAATAATAAAAAAAAACATTGTACATTTTTGCAGTAATACTGGTATATGTGAGACACCAAGAATGGACTTTGGTGCTGGGACTATGGGGTTACATTATGAATGGCCAAAGAGGGTCAACAAGGTTCTTGAGAAAGCAGCAGAAAAGATAGTGGTGGAAAAAGTGGTGAATAGGAACCGTGATTGGTCAACACTGGAGAAGCGCACTCTCATAGGTAACTGTGGCATAATGTGCAAGTATGCTCTGCATTATGGAAAGCTACTGTGCTCACCATTGGACTTTAGTTCTACTTTAGACAATGTTCAGGTAATTTTTAACACTACATTCGGGGTCCAAGAGTGGCTTACCACTCTAGCTGCTTACAAAAAGTAGGTAATTCCAAAAATAAGTTTAAAAAACCACAAAGGGTCTAACTGCATATGCTTGAAAAACCCAGTGATTATTGCTTGTTACTATTCTCAGGGCCAATTGCCTGGATCCTGAGAGTGGTAAACACTGCGGTTTTCAACCGTGAGTCTGTCAGCTGCTGGTTACCACTGGAGTTATGGCAGACAGATTACATTTTTGGAGTAGCACAATCTGATTTGGTGCACCACGCCTCAACTATAACTAAAATTTCACTTCCAGGTAGACTTATTCTTGCACAAGTTTAGATAATCTTTATTTATTCTGTAAAATCCATGAATAGATGCTCATTCTACCTCAGCAGCAGCCTATTGATGTTACACAGAAAGACATTTTCATAGAGTATAACAAAATGCTAATGGAAAAGATGTTCTGTGTTTTATGTATTTGTTTGCCTGCCAGCTTGCAAAGATTATGGCTGTATATTATTGTGAAAAGTGTCTGTACATGTTAATTTACTCAGACATGCCATCTGGCTTTAAGCAAATGCTGCAAATAACTTATTGTAATGTGTAGCCCCTGGCTCTGTGTATAAGCAAGCTTGGATATTTCATGTGGAGAATTTGGTGTCCATTTTTACAGGGTTGGGTTTTATTTTATTCAATTTATCACAAGAAGACTTGTAAAAACCCCTCTTTTTGATGTCCTTCACACAAAAGTAGGATTCAGTCCCAGGCTTTTGCTTGCATTTTCCGAAACCTGTACTAATGATATGAATGATAATCCTTGAAAATGGAATTTACCAAAACCAAGCTTCTCTTCTGAAGTTGCAAGTTGACTGACTGTCATGTTGATCCAGTGACTTTCTGGAACAAGTAATGCAGATCAGGATCTCTAATTTCATTTTCCATATCTGATCTACTTGATTGTTTCAGGTCAGTCCAGGCAGTTTATATTTTTATAATATTAGCAGCAATGATGGACTTTTGATTTCTCTCAGTGCTGGCTTCTCTTCAGGTCCAAAACCTGGCAAAACATTTTTAAACAAAAATACATAAAAGGGTGGTTTTTCACATTGCATAGTTTTTTTATTTCTGAATTTTGAATTGTATTGAGGTCTACATTAGGATTATTTTTAGCTTATGGTGTGTACCTTATGGTGAGGAAAATCTTTTTGTAAGCTTCAGGTTGCTAAGGTCAGAGCTTACACAGGGCAAAGGACACATTGCCCACTCCACAGTGACATTGCTGAGTGTCCGATATTGAACGCCCGTGGGAACCTAGTGGTGTATGGTAGTAGGAAAATTAAAAACATGGAAACCCAATTGTTAACATCATATATAAGTTTTAATTGATTATTTTATTTTTTTTCACCTTCAACTTCTAAAATCACTGGTGACCTGTGACCCGTGACCCTGCCATTAAATGTGAACTCCAGGCTCCAGGTGTCACAAGCTGTTCTACAAACACTACACAGTCATGGTCCACTGTTGTTAAAATCACGAATCTGTTCTTAGAAATTCCATGTAGAAATTGCTGTATTGCATACATTTAGCAAGAAAGTGGCTTGAAAATGGATATAAATCCTAAGCTTCCTCCTCGAGGCAAGTCTGAAGGGACAACTTGCACTTTCCTTGCTCCAGTTATGTCCTTTAGTTGATGTTATTACAAGTTCCACAGCCGCCTGACACTTATTTTTCCAATTTAAATAATGAACAACGTTATTTTGTCCACATTCACAAGCTTGAGTGGTCAATGATACACCCACTAGGGGTTGCCTGGGCTTACTGAGTGGCACGTTTATGTCTTTATATAGGTCAGTCTAGGCACCAAGGGCTCAATGGTTGAGTTTATTTTAAAGTAAATGTGTCCCCCATAAAATATACGGTGTTGGTTTTTCTTCAACCATTGTGAGACATATACTTACTGACAACCTTTTTTAAGTACATGGGTTCAACTGCTTGTCTAAACAAATATCTTATCAGCCACTCAAATGGCAGCTACTTGGTGCATTTAGGCCTCATTCTCACAAAAAAATGTGTGTTGCCATGTGTTTTACTACAAAGCATGGCCACCCACATGGCTGTCCATTAAGATGCTGACCCCAGTCATTTCATTGAATGGAGAAGTGCACAATAGTAAACAGAAATGCATGCAGCAAAGTCTTGTGTTCTTTTGTATTGTGCACTGTTTGTGCAGTGGGAATGAGACCTTAGTCATGGAGATAGTTTTAGAATGACCTGCTGAAGTTCAAAGTGAGCATCAGGTAGAAAAAAAAAGGGTATTCAGGTGACCTTGAACGTCCCATGGATTTTGGTGCCAGGTGGGGTGGTCTTAGTATTTCAGAAACTGCTGGTCTGCTGGGATTTTCATGCCAGCCATCTCTAGGCTTTACAGGGAGGACTCTGAAAAAAGGAAAACATCCCAAAATGTCTTGTTAAAATCGGAGTTCAGAGAAGAATGGCAAAACTGATAAAAAGTCTATGAAATTGATAGAAAGGCAATAGTAGGTTACACTCATTACCACCTAGGTATGCAGAAAAGTATCTTGGAATGCACACATTCAAACATAAAACGGTTGTCCTTAAGTACCAGGAGACTTCACCGGTTACTATTGTCAATTAAGGTGACCTAAGCTTACAATTTACACAGGCTTGCCAGAACTGGAAAAACATTGCCCACTCCGAAGAGTTTTGATTTCTGCTTGGCATCAACAATATGAAACCGTTGATCCATCCTGCCTTGTTTTGAACAGGTCAGGATGGTGCTGGTGGTGTACTGGCATTGGGTATATTTTCTTTTTTTCCCCTTAGTACCAACTGAGCATCGTTTTAAAGCGGAACTAAACCCTTACAAAAAAAAGCCCCCCCCCACTTTTTCCTGGTATGGGCAATCTGGATAGGGCCCTCTTGGCTAGGGTGACGTTCCATCAGTGCCAGCAGCCACAAGGAAGCCAGGATGTGGTGGGTATCCTGGCTTCCTACACTAATTGTTAACATTAAGTGTGGGCTTACTATGCATTGTTCAGTGTTTCAAAACAAGTTTGCTTGTTTTTCTTTCTTTTTTTCTGAAAAAAAATCCACGGGCTTCTCTTGTTAGTCTAATATCGGGCCATTAGATGCTAGTTGAAGTATTTGTTCCTAACAAACCTACTACATTAGCATGAAAGCTTTGTTTACTAAACCCTATGAGGAATCAGAGTTTGGTGGCTGTTGAGTAATATAAACCATTGACCCTGATTTCCAAAGGAGTAGAGTTTTAATTTGCAAATTTTTTTCTCATGGTTTAATAGGCACGTTGAAGCTGTGTTGAATTTATTCATTCTTTCATTTCCAATTTAGTCATCCAATCATTCTTGCACATGATTGGGTGTCCTTTGCAAAGGTAAACCTCACCACATTCTCTAAACTAAGAGAAAATTCCAGTACAAGGTGCATTCCTTACTTTATTTAGTACATTTAATATATGACAGCTACTGTTGCTGACTGGCTTTTATAGTGCAGCTCTGTCATTTAGATCAGGATGTCCTTACCTGGATCAAGCATGTAAGACAAAAGCTCTGACTTGTTTGTATTAGATACCAAATGGCAGCTTCCATAGTTCTGTCCTCTCAGGTTTCCTTTTCATTAAATTATAGAAATGTGAAGCTGTTTGTTACAAATATGCTCCATTTATCCAAGGTCTATTGTAACTGATGCCTTTACAGCACAGGAAATGTATTTGTATTAGATGTGGATTTTGTAAGTGGATTTGTGTGTTGTTAGTTGTCAAATGTTTCTGCATTCACCCTTACGGAAATCACAAAACATGGGGGGCATGTATTTAGAAGTTTTGTTTGATAGACAAAATTCTGCATTTTTTTGTTGTTTATATATTTTGGGCCGATTTAAAATCTCTGCAATCTGACTGTAAGTAATGAAAATACAGTTTCCGGTGTATTGTTTCCTTCCAGCTCTATTTCTAAACCTACCTTATCATTTTTCATAGTTTAGCGGCTTTCCAATTCCTGTTTGATTCAGCTTTGACCTTTGGATGCAGGTTGGCTTGTCATAACACCTGACAGCAGTCATTGGTAGGTCTGTAGTCATTACCGGAAAATAGTTCTCAGGAACTGGAAGTGCCAAAGTCTGGTTGTTACTCTAAACATTCACCTACTGTTAATATTTATGTGGATAGCAACTTTTATAGTATATCTAAAAGAGAATGAAGTTTGCTGGCTGTCTTTGCAAATATAATACATTTTTTTAACTTACATATTTGTCTAGGGACACAGTTTGATTTTCAAACTTGTGTGGATAATTTGTACTGTTTACTACTAATTTAATAATCTACCTTCCACTTTACCACACTGCATTGTACTGATTGTGTGTCTGCAGCCCAGCTTGTCCTCCTATGTAAACATACAGTAACAAGTTACTGGAATGGGCTGCAGGTCCTATAAAATATTAGGTGATGGGTCTACTTTTGAGCTGAACAAAGACTCATAGATAGCACATACATGGCCCATTGTTTATATAGGAGGACTTATCCAGGGCTGTAGTTATAAGTACTACTATTAATTTTTACTAATTCTCAACAATCATTTCAAAGCTTTAAATAAGCCATCCAGGAATGAATTAAATGTGAAGTAAATTATTTTTGAGGATCACAATAAAGAGTGGTGAGTTGAGGCAGCCCTATCATTTGAAAGCATACATTTTCCTTTCTTTTTGATTACCTATGAAACACATGACAGATGCTGAAAAAGTCTGCTGGCAAGAAGTATTATGATGCTTTTCAGAATGACAACAAGTTACAATTGTTACTATGTTGAACTGTACAGATGGGCCCATTCACACATACCTGCTGCTGTGCAATTCAATACAAGGGCGTGCTGAGAAGTTCCTGGCTTTGGCCCCTTCCAGATGAAATAGAAAAATTAGTGTGGGGGCATGACAGCCTAAAATCTTAGTATGTAACTGTGCAAATATCAGGTCTTTGCGATTTTTAAAACAGTTACTTAGTGAGAATCTGTGATGGCAGAGGCACAAGTAAGTTTCATGTCGTTAGAGTTATGGGCCATCATGAAGTTTTGTTTCTCCAGGGAATGTCAGCAAAGGACAATCACACTGAAATGGCACAAACACTGGGGGAGAAGTGTCCTTCCTACAGCACTGTCAAATCCTGGATATCTTGTTTTAAGACTGGGCATTTCACCGTTGAAGATGAGCCCCGCAGTGGGCGCCCCCCAACCTCAACTGACCCGGCAACCTGCGATGCTGTCCATGAGCTAATTGTTGAGGACCGGCGAATATCCGCAAAAAAGAGCCCAGATACTTGACATCTCGCGGGAGCATATTGGGTTTGTTATCACCACTATCCTAGACATGCGCAAGCTTTTAGCGAAGTGGGTGTCGAAATGTTTGAACAGTGATCAGAAGAAGGAACGAGTTGAAGCATCCAAAGCCAATTTGGCTTATTTTAAAGCTGCACGGAACTTTTTTGCCAGGTTAGTGATTGAGTGATACCTGGCTCCACATCTATGATCCTGCAACCAAGGAACTGTCAAAGGAATGGCGCCACAGTGGGTCCCCGTGGCTGAAGAAGTTCCGAACCCAGAAATCGGCCAAAAAAGTCATGCTGTCCGTTTTCTGGGACAAAGACGGTACTCTGTTGGTGGACTACCTACCTCAGGGCTCTAGTATCACCGGACAGTATTATGCTAACCGCCTGGACAAGCTGAAGGAGGCAATTAGGACGAAACGCTTCTTTTTGCAGGACAATGCACCTGTGCACACGTCCATTGTTGTGGCTGCCAAATTGAACACCCTGGGTTTCCAAGGTCCACCATCCCCCTACTCACCTGACCTACCCCCTTCAGACTAATATCTGTTCCCGGGTTTGAAGAAACACCTGAAGGGGCAACAATTGGAATGATTCTTCCTGGTGGGAACACAGGCCGTAATATAATACCCTCACACTCCAAAACCAAAAAAAGGCTTAGGGTTACACTTTAAATGACTCAATATATGAAAATGTTTTACTCTTATAGTCCAGATTTGGAGGAAATATGCATACAAGTCATTCTGCTCTCTAAAATGGTGCAATTAATGCCCAACTAGTACTTTTGGATAGAATTTTTTGTTAGAGCCTCATGTTTATTGCTTTGTGTCCCCCTTTGGGAGCTTCACAGAATTTGTGTTTTTTTCTAGTAGATTGAGGTGAGGTTTCTAGTTTCTCTTACATGATCTGGCCTGAATGTGATCTATATGTACTACATATAGGCAAAATGATACTCTAGGCATATTAGGTTGTTTTCAAAAAAACATTTCTTATTGTAAGCCACATTCCAGCTTTCATATAAAAAAAAACTTTTACAGCTAGTCTACTTTTTGTTATGGCTGTTCTTGCTCTAGTTTTTGTCCCTTTGACAGCTTTGAAAACAAATAATATTAAACACTTTGATGCCCATGCTTGATTAGATCAATACATTTCTGATTGTATTGCTCCTAACGAATCTTTGTAATGTCTGTTCACATAGTAATGTGTATTTCCAGGAAGTAACTTGGAAAATATTTAAGTAGATTACTGGTTCTATCCCCCTGATATTGTGGCTTATTGTAAAAAGTGAATTCAGACAAGCTTTGCAGCATTTCTGTTACTTGCATAGGTGTTCCTGGAAATACCTCAAGAACACCCTGCACAGTAACTGAACTTGTGTATAATTCTTACAGTGTGGGTTGGCCCTGCAACCCACACTATCAAACTGCTTCTTGCTTAACAAAAAAAAAAACACATTTTTTTTTGTGCTATACATTAGTGTGTTTTTTTCTATTTTAAAGATAGAAGATGCAGCCTCTTTTCAATTCTGTTGGTCAGATTTGAGCCAGTGGGAAACCCAAAATAGAATGTATTTGGGTTCAGATTTTAAATTTGAGCTTCCATGTTTGATACCCCACCTATTATGCATTAAATATCTTATGATTTTGTTCATTGGACTTGAACCAAGTATCTTATATTTGTCGGTTTTGTAGAGCTACAAAGAACAGCAAGTATGCAGTTTTGTGGATTTTGAAATGGGGGTTGGTTGGTTTTGGTACAGGAAGTGCAGTGAAGTGCAATAAATTATACTTTTTACTTACACGTTTTAAGTACTTTTCTGCTGTGTGCGTGGGGTATTGGATGCTATTGATAATAAATTACCAGCCTGAAGATAATTGTCCATACCTGAACCCTAACACCCAACTGTTCTTGCTGACATTTTTGGGGTAGTATGAGTTATTATACAGTATTTATATATCACTGACATATTATGCAGCGCTTTACAAAGCCCATAGTCATGTTACTAACTGTCCCCCAAAGGGGCTTACAATCTAATGTCCCTACCATAGTCATATGTCATTACCACAGTCCAAGGTCAATTTTAGGGGGGAAGCCAGGTAACTTAACTGCATGTTTTTGGAATGTGGGAGGAAACCATAGTACCTGGAGGAAATCCGCGCAAAGACAGGGAGAATATGCAAACTCCATGCAGATCGTGTCCTGACCGGAATTGGAACTTAGGACCTAGCGCTGCAAGGGCCAGAATACTAATCTCTGAGCCACCGTGATGTCTGATGATGGTATGAGTTAAAATTTTTTTGTATTGTTCTGTAACCTCATTTGGAAGATTTTCCATCACCTGTGACACCAGAAGAAGAAAAAGGAGGAGGATTGGTTGTTGCATTGACAAGAAGACAGACTATAGGAAATTATTGCTTGTCATTCTAACCTTGAAATGACCAGAAATGAAATAAAAATATATTTTCCAAATAGAGATGCAGGCAGCAGCTAAAGAGCTGTAAACTTTCCTTTACAATCTTGCTTTACAGTTTATGTATCTAAACCCAAAAAACAAAATGTAATGTTGCAGCTTATCAGTTCTTAAATGTGTTGGCTACATTCATTTTCTTTCAAGGTTTCCTTTTTTTTGTTTTTAAGTCATAATTCTGCAAAAAAAGTAGAATTATTCTAGTTCCCAGGGTGAAAAACAGACCGTCAGCAAAATATTGTGACACGACTTAGTTTGAGCACTCAGAAGATTTACCTGCACAGTTGTCAACCTGTCAAACCTTTGCTTTTAGTGGACCTATCAACAAAAATTAATTTTGTAATTTTGAGTGCTAAACCTGCTTGCTCACTTATATATGTTTTTTTTTTTTTATCTAAAATTGAAAATCTTTCCACTCCATTCCCCCAGGGTTCGTGAGGGAAAGATTGATTGACAGGTAATCCTCCAGGCTCCTGGGATTCCTCTGTCACATATCCCAGGAGCTGCCGGATTCTTCACAGGATGCTGGCAGAATTGCCTGGTTTTGTTCTGTGGATGTGAGTTCAGGCTCTTGGTTATTTACAATTCTGGATTGCCCACTGATAAGACTGCTCTCGGACATTTGCAGGAGCGCAAGCGTTTCTGCCAGTGGCCTGTGTAGGATCTTGCAGTTTCTTGGGTTATATATGAAGCAATAATTCCAGGAGGCTGCAGAATGACCCATTAGGCTTTTTCACTGTGGCGAGAACCCCAGAACTGTGGGACAGATTTATTACTTTTATTCATTTATTACAAAAATATGTTTTTTTAAAATGTAAAGAAGCAGGCCGTCCTGTCATCCAAAAATAAATTTTTGGTGATATGCCTGCTTTACATATGCCAGGGCTGATGAACCCCACATCTATAGTTTCGGCCCTCGGCAGCAGTTGCTAGACTTTTAGTTGTGTAACAAGGGAGACTTTTGCAGGTAAATAAAACACATAAACTACATTAAATGCATTAAATGTAAATCTAATCTTCCTGGAAAATTTAGATTGAAATCAATTCTAAGATTTGTGGAGACCGACTCTAAAAAAAAAAAAAAAAGTACTGGCAGTTGCAAATGAGAAATCATTGATTAAAATATCTAAAAACTTAAGACGCTGTATTATCCTTCACTTGTAATCGACTCAAAAAATAGATAAAAATATGTGATTGATCAGTAAAAAAATACTTTTTTTATAGAAGTTATTTCATAATTGATCATATACAATAGTAGCGGGTGGATCTAAAAATTGCACTTTTTGTTCAGGTTGATACTCTTAGTTGTCATCAAATGATGAACTGAATTATCATAAACATTCTTGTGTGTTCTTTGAAAAGTTATAAGTATTTTCTATTGCTATGAAGTAGGAAGTAGAACTTGGTATTGTAAGGGACAAATGGCTGTACCTGAGCTATACCACAGCTGAAGAGATTATACACATCACATTGATCTTGTTTTACCCTACAGTGGAACTAAACTTAAATATAAAATTCCAAGTAGGCTTTAATGCAGAATGGACAGGCTATGTCTCTTCTTCAATAAAACAAACTTGCCTACCTTTTGACAGTCATTTAACTAAACTTGTCTGGGCTAGCTGCTTTGCCAGCACCAACATTCTCAGCCTTGTCCTTTTTCAGGTTCTGGCTCTTTGGCCATCTTGATTGGATGGCTGGAATGAAGTAACTCCCACACATGTGCTTGGGAGTTCACTGATTTCCTAGTGCCTGTTAATCGAGGTTGGTACATTAATTGCAATCAGGCATGAAACTTTTTTATATTGCAGAATAAACATAGCATGTCACTTCTACAATGCCTGTCTGCTTTTTTTGTTAAATGTAATTCCATTTTAGGAATCAATAAGAGACTTTGCATTTCCCCTGAGTGATTGTTCATGCATCGTGCACTCCCTTGTCGTTGGAAAGGATCGTGAAAGATCCTTTCCAACGACAAAAATTGGAAGTGTGTACGCAGCTTTAGTAGACTTCTTGAATGGCTTTAGCTCAAAGATCAGATTGGCAATCTCTTTGCTGTGCTGATTACTAAGGAGGAAGAAAGATTATCGATCTCTTGATTTACCAAATCAACTGACAAATGCTGTTTGTCACTAGTGGTGGAACACAGGCCCGAAAAGTAAGGCAATAGCTCTGCCAGTCAGCACTAGAACCTCGTCAGTGCAGAATGAAGGAAAAAAGGCAGAAGTGAGAACACCCAATAACTTATCTGTGCCAAGATTTTTACCAATAGAACTATGCAGAGGGTTTTATTTTGAACGGTTTCCCAGTACAGGTGTTGGTGATCTCCCAACATTTTTTTAGCTGGCTGGGGAGAAGCTGTAGATGGGTGGTCAAAAAGTGGGTGTTGTAACAAAAGACAGATTTAGTGTTCCCATAGAAATTCAGTAACCCCCTATAATTATGCCCAATTTTTCCATCGTCTTTGTAATATGCCCGAACTGTTCATTGACCCTGTATTGTGAACCAACTTTTTCAGTAACCACCCAAATACAGCCAGGTGCTTACTTATAAGTGCCTGTAGTGTGCCCGGCTAAACGGGGCTGAAGAGAATGCTGCGTGTGCTTTAACAATTTCATTAATCAGAAAGAAATGAACAGAGTTGCATTATCTGTGCCAATGCAATAGCAAACTTGAATGTGGATAGCA
Organism: Pyxicephalus adspersus; assembly: GCF_032062135.1. Lineage (NCBI taxonomy): Eukaryota > Metazoa > Chordata > Amphibia > Anura > Pyxicephalidae > Pyxicephalus > Pyxicephalus adspersus. The sequence goes on from NC_092861.1 coordinate 94,391,080, forward strand.
ATATACAGGATAATGTACGTCTGTTTTATAGAGGTGGTCTTGCTGAAGATCCATTAATCAGGTTTTGATTAGGAGCACCGGGCTGCTCTTTACCTTTTTTATTTCTAGTACACCTTACACTTAAGGCATTGACAAGGGTGTACTAATTTTGCACACACTGCTTCTGCATTCTGATATAGTCTTTGTTAAAAAAAATATTACACAAATAAAGACATAGGGTCTGATTTATTAAAGCTCACCAATGCTGGAGAAGATACACTTTCATCAATGAACCTGGGTGGATTTGTAGCAAATGTTTTCCATCTTGACCAGATTCATTCCAGGTTTTCTGAATCATCCAGGTTCACTGATGAAAATGTATCTTCTCCAGTCTTAGAGAGCTTTATTAACTCAGTCCCATAGTGTAATGTGTCATGTGCTGTATTTATCTATTTTTAAGACCTGCCAAGGACTAGATGATTTTCATTATGCCTTGATGTACAATACTTTGAAATTGAAAGCGGGTGTACTATCTCTTTCTGAAGACTGTACATTGGTAAAAAGCTAACATATACATATATTACGAAACCATTTCACACCTGCATATTCAAAACCCTAAACGCTCCAGCTGATCCAAAGTAAAACAAAACTTTTTATAAAGCATGGTCCAGTTTGCTCAAACAAGAAAAAATACTTGTTTGATCCTTTAAATCAAATATTTTTAAAAATAAATACCTAGTTATATTCTGTGCATTCTGTTTATATTTGTGTACATAATTGTTGATCTCAATTGATTCCTGAAGAAGTGGGCTGTTGTCTATGAAACACATCGAATAATTGTTGCGATTGGTCATTGTATGGTTTTAAAAAATTCCTTTAAATTCATGTAAATATGTGATTAAAATTGTTTATGAGATTTTATGTTAATGTTTATAAATCATTATATCTGATACAGTAATGCCTGAAAATTGCCCTCTTTCTTGGTTTATTATTTCTGCTAATTGGTAATTGGGATGTGGCATTTAGTATGTGAATGGAGGGCCTTGTCCTCATGTAGCCCCTAGTGCCCGAGGATCCCTCACTGTCAGGAGGAGTCCCATGGCTTTGCTTATGTCATGAATGCAGCCGTGGAAATCATCCCATCATTGTGGGATAACCTGTAAAAAAAAAAAAAAAAAAAAAAAATTAGTTACACAAAACACACACATTCAATAAAATACTTTTAACACTAAAGCCACGTCTTATTTTTTACACATATTTTAACCCGTTCAGAGAATGAGGAAGAGGTTTTATGTACCCCTGTACTCATTCCCAGGTGGTGGAGATCTGGGAGTCTCCTTATTAAAGGGGTCATCCAGATTCCAAAGTCCTGCTAAAAACGCCTTTAAAAGCCCCCATTGTTTTCAATGGAAGCTTTCATAAAAATCTTAAAACACTTGTAAAAGCCTCAATTGAATTCAATGGGAGCATTTTCAAATGTTTTCTTGTGTTTTTGGGTGTTTTCCTGTGGTGTAGATTAGCCTATTGGAATGCATGAGAATTTCAAACATGGCCTTTAAAGCCTCAGGTTAAACGCTGGGGGAAATGTCCATGTAGACTAAGCCTAAGCTTTCTAAAACTACTTTCTAAGGGAATCTTTCACATTTTCACTGACCTTGGTGTGAAGAATCTTTTCCATATGCAGAGATTAAAACTTTTTTCCTGTAGACACAAAGAGTGTCCCCTTGCCCTTTGCAGAGACCTTAAAGTTAATAACATTGCAGCAAGGGTTATATATTGGGTTATATGAACCCAATATATAGGGTGATCATATCCCCCCTTAAACCTCTCTTCTCAAGGGAGAATACATTTAGTTCAGCTAATCTCTCCTCATTGCTGAGTTCCTTCTTTCCTTTTAATAATTTAGTTGCTCTTCTCTGCACTCTCTCCAATTCCACAATGTCCTTTTTGTGAACTGGTTCCCAAAACTGGACTGCATATTCCAGATGTGGCCTGACCAATGCTTTGTACAGGGGCAGGATTATGTCTCCATCTCTGCAGTTTATTCCTCTTTTAATACAAGAAAGTATTTTTATGCTATTTCATTTCATTCTATTCTAAAGTGCTCAAATAATAAAAAAGAATTCCCTATATGTTAGTGAACTTTGGGTGTAACTTTTCACATTCTATAAAATGAATACAAACCTTTGTTTGGCATTTATTGGTTGACTTTTATCATCTTACTGCTTTTGCAACAGGTAAGATAATGTTATGTGTTTTGTTTTTTTTTGTTTTTTTCTCTACTACAGCGTCTGGCTATTTTTGGAAACCTGATGATTTTTTCACATTTTTATTTGTACTCTATGAAATCTTGATGCTTTTTGCTGACCTTATATTCTAGACAAGGTTTTACCGTAAGTAATCAGGGTGGAGTATGGAATGACTCAGATGTAGGATGTTTGTAGTTTTTTAGATGCAGCAATAAGAGCTTCAGTATTCATAACTTTAAACATGCTTGGATCCGTTCAAAGTGTCTTCCTTAAACCTGGGTCACTAAAAGTATTTAATTTTTTTTTTTTTTTTTTTTAATGGAGCCAATAGACAGTGGATGTAGTTTCATTAAAATGTGTGGTGAGTATCTACTGTAAAATCTTTATTGTGCATGGGCTGATGTATGTTGTTGAGAATCCTCCTTTACTTTGTCCCTCTCATAGTCCTTAGGCTATCCTATGGTGGGTAGATGTCCCTAAAAGAACAATGGGAAATTGAACAACTGTCCAGCAACTGTTGCAGAGCTGCTGGAACCTGCTGCAAGTTATCACTTTACCCGTGAGGTGTATGAATGTGATGTACACATCTAAATAAGGGAACAATGTGGGAGATTTTCCAGCAAGCCTGACTATTGGAGCCTGTGCTCCAGGAGCTGCCATGCCATCTTCTCCTCTTTTTCCGGGTTCTTCTTCCCTGAAGGTTGGAAAATAAACTTGCTGATCTCACTGCGCATGCGTGAGATCAGCAAATTTTTCTCTTTTCACGAAAAGGCTCCTTACTCAGGCATGCGCAGATAGTGCCTCCCAGGATGCGTGACGTAGGTATCCCAGAAATGCTCTCTTTTGTAGTTTGCAGACATGCCACAACAATTAGGAGAAAACCTCTAGGATTTGTTAGTACTTCAATATGTTCAAGGTTATAGCACCTGTACACCAAATGTTGATATTTAGATTATAGGTCAGATGTTGGGCAGGTTGGTTTCCCATATCTTTTGGGAATTTCTGTGGGGTTCTCTTGTTGCAGCAGTGATCCTGTTACACTTTTCTTAATTTAAAGCCTGATCAAATTCATATATGCATGTTTATTTAAAACCCTTTCTACAGTGAAGTAATCATTGTGTGCCCCATTTTCCCCTAAAATAATTTAAAATAATGTAATGATTGTTCTGGCACATTTGCTGAGCTTACACTTACGCTTAAACTCTGGCATCTTTTAAGTTTCTGGAACAAAGAGCTCCAAGTGCTTTATTTCTTCTTTAACATGTATGCGTGGGATACTGGGGCATTACAGGTCCTTCCTTTGAAAAAAGTTGTTACCTGGGTGCTTTTGATAACCTATTAAATGTAATGTTTTAAGGTAAGTGTGAGAAACTGTAAAGTCAGCGAAAAGTCAATATTTTATATTTGCATAATTGACTTAAATATTCTGGCATTATTACTTTTTTGTTTGACTTTTGGCTTACATGTGTGAGAAATAATCAGATATAGACGTAGTCTACATGGACTGTTTCCCCAGCATTAAACTTGAGGCTTTTAAAGCCCATGTTTGAAATCCCTATGCATTCCAATGGGCTAATCTACACCAGAACGTTTTCTTCAGGCACGGTAATGAGCTCTATCTTAAACGTTGCTTGCAACGTTTAAAAAAATAAAACACAGGCTAAAGGCAGAAAAACACTCAAAAACGTGGGAAAATGTTCCCATTGAACTTAGTGGAGGCTTTTTCAAGCGTTTTTAGGCTTTTTATGAAAGCTTCTATATATAGGCGTTTTTAACAGGACTTTGGAATCTGGAAGCCCCCTTTAAAAAGAAGACTCCTGGGTCTCCAACACCCCAACCTGGGGAATGAGTACAGGGGTACATAAAACCCCTTACTCCATTCCCTGAAAGCGTTTTAAATATGTGTAAAAAATTGAACGAGGCTTTAATGTTAATTTATTTCATTAAATGTGTATTTGTGTAACTAAACTTTTTTTTATACAGGTTATCCCAATGACAGGATGATACCCATGGCTGCAATCCTGGCATAAGCGCAGCCATGGGACTCCTCCTGACGATGAGGGATCCCTGGGCACTAGGGGTTAAATGAGGACAAGGCTCCCCATTCACCTCTAGTGCTCTGTAATTGGCTGAGGTTTTCCGTTTCTCAGCCATTAAGCAATTGACTTGAATGACGAGACTTGTGCCCATTCATCTCTATTGCTTTGTGATTGGCTGAGAAATATGAAACCCTGATGACAGCTCAAGCATCATCAAGATTTCCCTTTCCTCAGCCAATCAGGGAGCAGAGCAATCAGCGGAGCTCTGCTACGTGGACAGCTCCACTCCCGATTGCTCCTGCAGCCCTAGAGGAGCTATAGTATGTGCTACAGATACAGAACACATGTCACAGCTTTAACCCCTAGTGCTCTATTTTACCCTTTCAGGGAATGAGTAGGGGGTTTTATGTACCCCTGTACTCATTCCCTGAAAGGGTTAAAAGTAAAATTTTTTATAAACGCTTATGTAAAATCTCGTTAAAACGTGTCATAGGTGTTTATAAAAGTTTTTAAAAGCTTGACTTTGAAACGCTTGTAAAAGTGCATGAAAACGTATATAAAAGTGGTAGGAACTTTTATATGCGTTTTTAAAACTGTCCATGAAGACCCAGCCATGGATGCGTAAAATGGAACTTCCAAGTGCTTATTTTTAATTTAAAAAAAGAAATAGTATATTCTAAAATAATAATCTTTGATTTATGGACTCATAAAATATGACCTTTTTTAGAATAAAAATTGTTTACAATCCCTTCTAATTACCACTGTAGGTGGGTTGGAGCCGAGTGTTGGGTGAAGATTGTAACATATAATGTAGTTACTTTATTACCCTTTTGTTGTTGTTTCTTTGTAATCTACAACTAATGAAAATGACTTTCTACATCACTCAGGGTAGTGTAGTGTTTCTTCTTGCAATTTATGCTAAATGTATACCCTGGAAATTACTTTCCAGATCTGCACAGGTGTTGAAGCAGAATTGTAGTAATTTTTGTTTCGCGCATATATAAAATGGGGCATTTTGAACGCTAGTGTTTTCTTTTTGTGGTGTTAAGTGATGTAAAAATGTTCCCTGAACAGAGACATACTCCACCCTTTTCTATATTAAACAAAGCTGCACTGCCTAGTAATTATTTTAATGTTATATTCCAGCCAGTAATTGTACCATTCTTTCATTTCCACGTTGCCTAAATAGATAATTAGGAGTGCTCACTTTCTCATTCTCATTCATTATTTCTCTTTTACCCCTAAAAGTTTGCATTGCTTAATACTGGTTCTTCAGGGAAACCTTTTTATTATTATTGTAACCACAACAGTATATTAGTGTGATGGTCAGAAGGAAGAATGTCACAAATACAGATAGTCAGAATTGGTGTCCGTTAAACTGACCTGGGAGTCACAAATTGTTTTATAAACCTCTAGCAACCTCTGAAGAAACCCTGGTTTAAAGTGTTCATCCTTTTTCTTTTTAACAATTTCAGAAGCAGACAGCCAGTACCTCTAGAAAAGAATGAGGAAGAGTCAAATGCCCTGTCGATTCTTTCATCTGATTGGCACCTTGGCACTCCACAGCACCTTTTTGTGTTAGGGTAAATGCATATCCACTGTTGGCACCACTCATGATTGTCAGATTTGGTCATCCATGTAATTGAAATTAGTCTGTTGCAGATTGGGCCTGCTTCTGGATGAAATTTTTTTTAGAAGGACTGATCTTCATTAGTGTGGGCAATGGCTATACATATAATCATTACACCATCATAATAATCTGCCTTCAGCCTGCCTAGGGACGTTTCAAACATAAGTGGGCGGAAGGAAAAGATCATTCTAGTGGGCACCTACAGTGGAACTTTGTAACCCAGGGTCTGCTTATGATGACCAGGCTGGTCCTCCCTCTTATAACCATTGCTAAATAAAAAAGGTCTCAAGATAGGATTATACTTAATTTGCCCACATCCTAATTTCCAGATGTGCCCATTGTTCTGGGTTGAGTCCTTTATAACGTAAAGCAGGCGATGTCTCTTGAGGAAAAAAAAAAAAACAGAAAAATGGCATTTACCCTATTGGCAACCACTATGCCCCAGGGGTAGTAATGAATGGTAACTACCAGGCTTTCTCGGATTTTTTTTTTTTTTTATTTAAAAAAAAAAAAACAAGGGGGGAAAAAAGGCTTGCAAATGCTTAAAATGGTTTCCATAGTGATCTGACAAGCTATTTTTAATACAAATTTATGGAGAAGGCTGGAGGTTACAAACCACCCTTGATTGTTTGCATGCAGCAATGCTGTTGCTTCCCACCCAGTGGGAAAGACAAAAAACTGAACCATTTTTTCCAAAGATAACTTTTTTTTTGGAAGAAGTTTTTAGCAGTTAAACAGCTTATGTAAACTAAGCTTCATACAGTAAATCTACATTTTGATACACCAGGGCTCACCAGTGAGCAGCAAATAGGTACTGATTTGTACTTCAGCTCCCTGACTCCCCCCAGCATGTGATAGCTTCATGTAAAAGCAAACTGAAGCTACGTACACACTTGCAATAATTATCGTTGGAAACGAGCGACTAACAACCGTTCGTACGATAATCGGTAACAAAAAAGTGCACAACGACGCTGACGGGCGAGGAAAGTCGCTGGAAACTAAGGGATCTGATTGCAGGATGATTGTTTGCTATCTATTGTGTGTACAGTCGGACAGTGATTGTGATTGTTCTGAACATGCGCGATACACACAGTGAAGCACCCGGCAATGAACATACGTTCATTTTATATATATATATATATGTTTAAAACATTTAAACAGTGCAAACATTTTTTTTTAGGGCTAAGGGTAATATGTGTGCCATTAGAAAGAATGATTTTTTAGGGGAACAGTGACTTTTAATGCAAGCTCGCCAGTGTAAAGCTGCCGGAGATGCGCGGCTCCGGCCGCGAGCTCATTCAGTTGCTGAATTGCGCGACGGCTTACGATTTCGGATTGCGAATACGAATGCGCGAGCGAGCTTCCGATTTTGCTTGATGAATCAGCCTCATTGTTTTTTGCATGCACAATATATGACTGCTTACCAACAGATTTTGGTACTCCTCAAACCTCTGACATTCTCCATCAGTCCTGATGTGTCCGGCTCAGGGCTTTCCTGTTCTCCCTCTGGAATAACTTCAGGAGATAAAAAGCCAAATGTGTAGAGAAAAAAAAAAGAATAACTAACTACACACAATCATATTCAATCTCTCTACTGTTTTGGTGCATACTTGGGTCAATATCCAGTGGTGTGAGGTACACACTTCCTCCTCTATAGCCCCTGTAGGGGAAACTATAATCGACTCTGCAGAAAAAAAAAATCTAAAAAAAAAAGTCTACTTAACATGCATGTTATGATACATTTTTAAGCTTAAATATATAACAATATCCTACCGCTCTACCTCTGGCTCTATCGGCTGTTGCTCTGCCTCACTAGCAGCCAGCCCTTATTCTTTTAATGCTCGTCATCCTAATACAAAAAATAACCAAATGTTAAAATGAAAAAAAAAATAAATTAAAATAAATAGATGAAACTAAAAAAAGAATATTATTTGCACTTAATTTTTTGGGCGATGCAACGACTAAGTACATCCAGCATGACCCCCTCTCTGTTTTTTAAGTCAGACCACCGCTTTCTGAGTTGGTCCTTGGAACGGAGGACCCAAAATTTATCCTCCAGCCTGCTCTGTACAGTCTCCAAAATTTGATCCTTCCTGACATTTGGATAAGAGTAATGAGCCTTCCTGCCATCATAATCTTTCTTCTCCAGAATGGCCACCATCAGCTCCATCTCCTCATGCGTCTATGGTGATGCTCCCCTGGAAAGGCTGTGGCATTTTTCTCAAGTAGGACAGGATATCGTGACAGGAAGTGACCGGACATGCAAGGTGTGGTGGGAAATCTGCAGTTCGTGCAAGGGTATCCACGTGCGTTCGTTCGAACATTCAATCGTTCCAAATATATTGGAATGAACATTCGTACATTCTTATAAGGTAGGTGATGCTGCTTTGCCTGTCCTTGTGCTGTATTTCAGTGTGTAGTAGTGTAAGTTAACTAATGAGTTTTTGTAAATAAGTTTTGCAGAGATTGTGACCTATGATGCATTCAACAACCCAGACTTCATGCGTGAGTTCATTGAGACCTACAGATCCTATCCCTGTCTGTGGAAGGTGAAGTCTGGGGAGTATGCAAACAAGTACCTAAAGATGAAGGTATACAATGCTATGGTTGAGCTCTGCAAAAGCATAAATCCTGCGGCCAACATTAACATATGTGAAGCACAAGAACCAAAACTTGCGCACCGTGTTCAAAAAAGAATTGAACAAAGTGAAGGCTTCAAAGCGGTCAGGTGCTGGCACAGAGGATGTATATGTACCTAAACTAAGGTACTTTAACCTCTTGTCTTTCACCACCGATCAAGATTAAGGTCGTCCGTCAGTGTGCAGCCTGGAAGAAGAGAACAAGGATGCAGGGGAAAATACACAGAGCCTTGAAGAGGCTCCTGATATTTTCACAACACAAGACAAGGTAAGTTACTGAAATTTTTTTTATTGTACAATTTAGGAAAACAAGGGCAGGACTAATATAAAAGCAAAGAAAACTTTATAACAGATTTTTATTGCATTCCAACAAACATTAAACTAACTTCTAAAATGTCATGCTATTCTGCCATTTCAGTGCTCCAGTGCTTTTGAAGTACTGCAAGTACTTGTTTTGGTTATCTTTAGCCGACACTGAAGCATTCTGAGGTACTGCAAGCTGTAGGTCCACTAGGTCGGTGAATTTGTTACTGCTTTCGCCCTGTGTTGCTGTTGCAGAATCTTGCTCCATTAGAGGAGCAAACGATGCACTGCAATTATTGCGACGTAGAAAATTATGCAGCAAGCATAGACTACCTTGTCAATGTTGTCCATGTGCAGATTGATAACAGTATGAAATATTCTGAAGCGAATTGCTAGAATACCGAATGCATTCTCAACCACCCTCTTAGCACGAGATAACCTGTAGTTGAAAATTTTTTTCTGTTTGTCCAAATTCTTCTAAGGGTATGGTTTTAATACGTTATCATATAATGCAAATGCTTCGTCTGCTAAAATATAATGTAATGCAAATGCTTTGTCTGCAACAAACACAAAGTTCATTCCCTTTGCAGTTTGGCTGTTTCTAGGAAGGTGCAATTGCTTGTTGATCAGCTTCTTGTGAAATGGCGTACCTTCCAGAACCCCTCCATCAGACATGCACTCCTTTCTGCCTATGTCATCTAAAACAAATTCATAATTCATGGCATTCACTATTGCCATGAGCACGTTGCTGAAAAACCTTTTGCAGTTATATTAGAACAATCCACTGTCTGCATGTGGGGTGATCCTTACATGCTTCCCATCAACTCCACAATTAGGGAAATTTTCAAAACTTTTTAAAGTTTGAAGCGATGGCCAGCCATTCCTCAGGTGTATCAGGAAACTGAAAGGAGAACTTAAGAAGAGTTAATATGCATAATAATATGTTCTATTTATATGTTCTATTTTTTTTCTTGCAGACTTCCTTCTCCAGTGACCTAATGGAGAGTTCACCTGCTGCAACATCCACTCCGATGACTTCAAACCTTAGCCAAAAAAGGAGTCGGAAAAGAAAGCAAGAGGAGCTGGCCATACTGAACCAAAAAGAGGATCAATTTGATGGCTTTGGCTTCAGCATTGCTGCTAAACTGTGGAATATGACCCTAAGAACTAGCATGTGCTATGGAGCTGATTGTCACTGATGTAGTCAACAAAGGAGTGATGCACCAATTAAACCCACACTACCCTACTTATTCCTTCCCCACTCCATACCCGCAGCCTCACCCTTCTCGTGTCCCTAACTACACTCCAAGCCACCAATATGAGCCTAGTCACTGCCCTTCCTTAGTTTGGACAAATGACTATAGTTTTGTCAATGAAAGCCACCAATATACCTAATTATAGCGAGAGTGTGTCACAAGTTTTTATTGCATTTATATTTCTATTTACATTGTTAAAGTTGTTTTTTATTACACAGTTATGTATTGTTATTTATACTTTTTTATGTGCTATAGTCTCACTAAAAAATTATTGTTAAATAAATGTTATCTTTTTTTATGAAGTGAAAGTGTATTTTTTTTAATTTTTGTATGAGGCACCTACCTTCATGTACTCATCTTTTAAGCTGTCGATAATTGCTGCACACGTCTCGGGGATGATATGACCCATTGCTTGCGGTGAGAACTTCATGTCCTGCAGAGATCTTCCAGTGGCAAGGTATTCTAGCGTGGCGTTCAATCTCCGCTCAGCTGTTATGGACTTTCTCATGAAGATATCTTGTTTCTGCAGAAAATGTCCCACTGTGGAAAGTAATTTCTGTAAACACATCCAACATCCGAAGGTAATTTTTGTAGTCATCTGGGGATTTCAGGCACAGTTCCTGTAGCAGATTCTCATAGGAAATATTGTCTCGGTCCATCAACCAATCTTTACACCAAACCCGGTGGTTCTTCACAACTTTCACATCATCTTCATCTTGCTCTGCACTTAGCAGATACATCACAGCAAAAGCTGCTTTTTTCCTCCTTGAGAGGGCTCAGAAAGACATATTGCACAGAGAGATAAAGGAGCAGTGTTCTGAATGATCATTCGAAAGACCAATATTTCGTACACACGTTCTTTTTATAACAAATTTCAGACCCTTATTTCCTGGTACCCGTCACTTCCTGTATCGTTCAAATGATCGCATCTAGCATCTGTACATTATCTTTGAACGATCGTATCGTTATCAGCATGTACATTATCGGACACTATATATCGTTCACAATATCGTTAATAATCGTTGATTGTTCTTTTTTAAAGACAATTATTGAAGGTGTGTACGTATCTTAAGGCTACATACACACGTCACATGATTCTTGTCCGATGATCACCTCAGGGCTGATATCGGACGAGAATCTGGTGTATGCACAGCGCTCGCCATCCATCTTTATGAATCTGTCCTGGTGGATCCATGAACAGTGGTTATGAAATGGTGCCGCTCCATCGTTCTCCCCCTCCCCTCTTCATATGCGCTTGTTCATGCATTGTGCAGTCTTTTGTTATTGGACAACGACAATTATTGCACATGTGTATGCAGCCTTAAGCTACGTACACACTTCCAATTATTATCGTCGGAAAACGAACGACGAACGTTCCTGCACGATATACACGAACGATCGTATAGCACCGACCCTGCACATAGAGGTAACGACACGATCGTTCATAGATATTGTACACACAATAGATACGATCGTTTAAGCGATAGAGGAACTATGTGCACGACAGGAAAGTGAACGGACGTTCGTTCATCACGCATGCTCTGAACATGGACGATCAACGAACGACCGTACACACGAACGATGTTCAACGATCGTCGTCCAATCCGATCCGTCGGTCCGGTCGTTCGTTTCCAGCGACTTTCCTCGTTCGTCGGCGTCGTTGGTTACTTTTTTACGAACGATTTTTTGCCCAATCGATCGTTCGTCGTTCGATTGGAACGATAAAAATTGGAAGTGTGTACGCACCTTAACAGTAAGAGACTCTAGCTTACCAGTGCTGCTCCAAGAAGATGGAGGTGGCAAACATACAAAGAATAAGTCTTCCCTCCTGCTGCTTGTACTTACTGACCGCTCTCTCTACACAAAACCCAACCTGAAAAGGTTGTCCTATGGCATCTAGGTGGCTACTGTAAAGTGTTGGGTTGTATGCCCAGCTAAATAGGCTGGGGACACACTAAGCTAGCACTACACTAAGCTACTTGGTTTCAGTGATGACTTGCGGCATCAGTATTGAATTCCATTACTTGGAAAGCTTAATCTTCAATCTCTTTGTCGTATCCTTAAGTGCAATACAAACATTCTATTGCAGCATCTCCCAAGACACTAGGATATTTGCATTGTAAATGGTGTTTTACTCTTGCACTGCATCCTCTGCAGGGAGTGTATACGTTTCATTTGTTGCTTTTAAGTCTATGCATTGCACAGACACTAACGTCTTTCCTACTGTATTGTTTGTACAAAGATGCCTCTTAATCCTTTTCAGTAGAATACCAGATTATGACATTTGTTCCTAAACAGGTATAACATTGCTTGTTGTGAAAATAGAAAGCTTGACATTTATACCCATGAAATTTTTCTAAATGTGCTGTTAATGCCCAACTCCAAAGTTTTATTTTTAGTCTTGGATTCTTAGAATCTCTATCAGCTTGATTACTGGTTGAGTCTTTTGTTGGAGACATTTCTCTAATCCTTCCATGTTTTTATGCAAAAAAAAAAAAAAAATGAAAATGTAGTGGCTGTAATTATGTTTGCAAATTTTTTTAAAGGGCAAAAATTTTACTACATCTTTATATTAGGAGGGTGATATAAAATCTAAACATATATGGATATGTACATAACATTTATGAAATAGTTGTTGTTTTACACTCAGAGTTTTTAAGCTGGTCAGCGCTTTACAGTCTCATTGTACTATGTACTTTAGATCTACTACTATAGCACAAGTTCCATGTGGTTAGCTTTAACAAAATCAGTCTTTAAGGAGCAGAACACTTCACCAATTTGTGTACTTTGATGTCGATTAGATTATTGAATATCTTATAATTGGATGGAAATTCCAGGATGTGAATGGATACATTCCCAAAAGGAATATAGAAACCAAAAAAAAAAAACATTTACAGGTGTTTTAACCATGCTTAAATCTTTGCATGAAACTGTTTGTTTACATGACCTTTATGTGTTTGGCCTATCTATTGGCTGTACATAGACATCATTTGTATAATTTAGGGACAAGTTTATGCAGAGATGACACTATTCAGATATTAGTGGATAGACAATATTTACCACTTTTTGAACATATATAGTCCTTTGCTTATGAGTTATCTATGAGTCATTGTCTTGAGGCATGAGTTACTTGTTGCATGGTTTCTAACCACCTGGACAGATTTGTTCCAATAAAATAAAATTATAGTTGTGTTTTATATTTTAAAATATATGAATCATTGTCTTCATTTTAAGATCACTCTTAGAAGTTTCTAAAATAGAAAATGCTTTCAGGCACCAGTGTACCTTCAGAATGGTCCGTTTACAACAACATATCCAATGGTATGCATCTCCCAGGGAATGGTCACTTGTTGTAAATGTGATGATGTTCTTTTGTCTTTACCTGGTTGTATCAAGCCAGCCAATGCTTGTGTGGTTGTGCTAAGAGCTTCTGGCCCTTAAAGGTTTGTTCTTGTTTTGCTGTGTGTGATGACTTTTTCACTACATGTTTTTATCAAGCTTGAGGATTTTTGCTACACTTTTTGGAAGATGAAATTATGGTTTTAAAAAAAACTTTCACTGCAGTCTGTTTCAAGCAATGTGCTGTTTCTGAGGATATTGGACAGAGTCGGTGATATAAGGACCACTGATCCCAACCCCTACGCCATTTGATTATCGGACATTATTTTCCATTACCGTGAAGAGAATTGTTACATTCCCTGCACAGATTGTTTCATCCGAAAGAAAGACCAAATGCAAGCCTGATATCATGTAATAGTCTATGATTTTTACTTTTCTGCTGTCTTCCCAGAAGCGAATATTTAAAATATTAAAGTTGAGCTTGCAATGTTCTAGTGCCTGTTCTTCTGGCTTCACTGTAAATCCTGTGGCAATGATGTCATATTTTCACACATCTGTAAATGACAAACATGGCCCTTTAAGAAAGCATTTATTTTTGGGGATGTTTGTTGTTAAATATATAGGCAGTGAGTTTTTTACTCCAATCGAGATGTGATTTTTGTTTATGACAAATCTACATTTATTTTAGCACATTTTCTCTATCCTTAAATAGTTAAATGTGTTTATTTTCAAAGTTCGGTAACAAAACTTGTTTTAGCACAATCTGCTATACTGTTTTCTGTTGTTTTCCAGGCACATGCGCAAAACCGAAAATGCTGGTGGAGACAGTTTGGGCTGTGAAGCTGATGAGTTTTCAGATGATGCCAATGCAGAAACCTTCTATGGCACCTCTCCTCCCAGCACTCCCCGACAGATGAAACGCATGTCCAGCAAACATCAGCGTAACAGCTCTGGGAGGTCGATTAGCCGCTCCTTATGCAAAGGTTAGTTATCCAACTAGATTGTGGATGTACAGAACTTGTCGAGTATGTTATATCTCATTGTGTAGTGCTTCTCTGTATATGGGTATAGTACATACATTTTCGGTTTGTAAAGGAATATATATGGGTCTTTCACATGGTTTCCTTAGTAAGTTCCAAAAAAAAAAAAATATATATATACATATATACATACCGTATTTTTCGGACCATAAGACGCACTTTTTTTCCCCCAGAAGTGGGGGGAAAAAGTCCCTGCGTCTTATGGCCTAAATACAGCCTACACATATGCTGTTAAAAAAAAAAGTTTCTTACCGTGTTCCTCTCCTGTGTGCGTGTCTCCTTGATGCTGGCTGTGCAGCACGTGCCTGCTCCTGGCTGCAGTGCAGAATGAAACTTAAAGTAACAAGCCGGCATTCTGCACCAGGAAGCAAGCTGCTGATCCCTGCCTAACAGAGATCCCTGCCCTAACGGAGATCCCTACACCTAATTACCGGTAAGTGAACAGAAGGGGACAATCAATGGCATAGAGTGATCAGAAGGGGACAGTCATTGCATAGAGTGATCAGATAGGGACAATCATTGCATATAGTGATCAGAAGGGGACAGTCATTGCATAGAGTGATCAGAAGGGGACAATCAATGGCAGTAATTTTGTCTTTTGCTGACTTTATTTGTTAATAATGGTTCTAAATGCTGCTGTTTACTTTACAGGGTTGATTACATGTGTTTATGACTGTGATGTTGGTTTTTAATGCACATAAAATATTTTAGGACACTTTGTTTCAGAATCTTTTTTTTCTTCATTTCCCTTCTCTAAAAACTGGTGCGTCTTATGGTCCGAAAAATATGGTATATATATATATATGATTGTTTTAAAGAAATAATTCTAGAGTCTGTTGGTGCCTGCTGTAAAAATAATAGTAATTATATACATAATGAGGAATATAACACCCAGCAGCTAAGCAATGGGCTATTCAATAAGTGTGTAGTTTACTATACATTGTGTTAAATTTACCACAGTGAATGTTTTGGCCAGGACATGTTTTATCTCATTCTGACTGATCTTTACTTTTTGTTTACTGTACCTGTGAAGTTGGTTACACAAAGCAAGGTATGTTTGTCATTAGCATACAATTCAGTTATCACAGGAGTCTTTGTCATTACAGGCACTTGCTAAATATTTTTGTGTGATCAGGTCATTGAACACAGTGCAAAGCATTTTGGAATTGAAAGAAACTTTCTAGTCTGCTTAATTTGGATAAATATTGATAAAAATAAGGCAGCATGCACAAGTAATGACAGATGATCGAAATAGCACTGTACACACATTGCCGTTCTGTGGAAAGGGGAAGGGAAAAACAAGCGAATGGCACCCCTGTTGCGCTCTCCTCCCTTGACTTCTATAGCAGTCCTTCCACATCCGTCATTCTTGAGATCTGTTCTGATGGATTCACGAACAACATTGGATGACCGTACACATGATCGTTTGTGTTGGGCGATAATCATCTTGATGTGTGTACATAACCATAGTGTGTGTGTGTGTGTTTGTGTGTGTGAAATTAACCCATATTTCTTTTTATAGATATAACATTTATTTTATATAGTTAGTTCCCCATGTTTTGTAATAAAGTATCTGCAGGTATTGTAATATAAAATAATGTGAAGTAACTTTGAGGGCCAATACTTAAGTAGCCAGTAGGTTGCATAAAATTTTTTTATGCAAGCGCAATATGTTGCATGTTAATGTGCGTTACGTTAACAAGGCCATTCATTTCACTAGCCAGCCAGTGCACACTAATAAGCAGAAAAGTTGTAATATAATGCACTACAATGCAGGGTGGGGTGTTAGGCACCAGTTCAGGCAAATGCTAGGCATACAGGAGTGATCAGTAATGGTTTGGACAGTCATTTGCAAATGGTTTCTGGTTTCATTTGCACTGACCCCAATACATCATAGAACATCTGCTCCCCTGCTGGTAAATGCATTTTTATTCACCTGTAAACATTTACAAAAGGAGTCCAATTCTAACCTATGTAAGAGATTAAACAGCAGACTGCCAATGCAGGAAAACACCTGTACAAAAAGGGATTTTACCTGCTTAGTTTGTTATAGAGTGATTAAGGACTGGTTAGCTGCAGTGAGCTGTAAGGAGTAAAACATTTTTTAGAGGTTTTGGGGACATAATATTGCCCCCTTCATCTTGGATCTATTTCTACCACAATAATTAAATTTTTTCTATTGACAAACCTGTCTGCATACAGTCCTTTACCATCTCCACCTGTCCCTGTTTATTTCCTTAACATCCCCACCCTATTTTTATTCCCATTGTATATTTTAAACATTGTATATTTTAAAACAAGCAGGAATATTGTGTAAATTTACAATTACTTCAGATTTCTTATGTAGCGGTAGTTTGTTCAGGAGACTGCGAGCAAATGCATAAATCTACTCATCAAAAGAAACTGTCATTGTCGATTTAATGTAACAAACAGTTGGTTAGGGAGATTTTGGGTACAGTAGGACAAGGGGACTTAGGTGTAGTTTTTTTTTTATAATAACGGAACTTTTTGTGCTGCATTCTCACCATTGGCATGCATATGGCATCTCTGCAGCTCACTGGAGTTCTAATATGAGCTGCTGTTCTTGGGATGTTCCACAAAGAAGGGAATGAACACTCCTAAACCACATCATAGGCTTACGCATTGAGCACCCCGAGTGGATGGAGGAGGCTTGCAGATATCAATACTAATATGTCAGTTCTTCTGCGAAGCCCTCAAACATCTATCCAATAGTACTTTCAAGGACCCCACTTTCTCCACAAGCTACCATTTACACCGTTTTAAGGCTGTCCAAAAATCCATGCATTTGTTATGTTTGTGCTTTTACTGTTTGTTTAGAATGTGTCCACATTGAAATGTTTATAGTCTGGGCCCATATTGAGGGTAACATTTTTGTTTCACAAGAAAAAAAAAAAAAACACTTATTGCAGAGTGAACTAGGACAGTGGTTTCATAGAGCATTATGTGTGGGAGAGTACTGCAGATTCTATTTTTAACTTCAAACTTACCCTTTTTACATGGAACTATACACTGCAGGAGGCGGGGGGGGGTGTAAAGTCGAGTTTTTAGTTTATACTTTTATTTACAGCATCTCATATCCCCTCATCTCCGAATTCAGCCAGTGGGAGGTTCAATCAGATGAGACCATGTGACACCCACAGTCCCCAAAGAGAAGAGGGCTATGACATGCAAGGAGAGAGGGGACTTGGAGTAGTCGAATTTACCAACAAAGTCAAAGGGGTTGTTCAGACGTGTGGTAAAAAAGAGTGCTCCTGGAAACCTACAGCACAGCTAAGTGTTCATCATTGTTTTCAGGTAAAAACAACTGGTTTTGCAGGAATTTGCAAATGCTAATACAGACATTTGCAACTGCCTGCACAAGCATTTTAAATGTTTCAAAAAAAAAAAAAAATTAAAAATGCCTTAAAACATCTGTACAGGCAGTTGCAAATGGATTTCCCATTCAAGTCTATGAAAGCAGCAAAGGTAGAAAAATGCACAAAAATGCTCCCTGTCAAACAAAGGATAATGAACATGCTCCAATATTAACTGTTTTTTTGCAAGCTTTTTTAGCTGTAAAACTGCTCAAAAGCCGTTGACAAAATCTCAGGTCTGAACAAGCCCAAAGGTACACGAGAAAAGCGAGAAAAGAACTTGCGAGCAAGCATTTAAAATATTTGTTTTTTCTCCCCAAAGTGCCATACTTGTTGACTTCTCACTGTCTAATCCTGCTGCAATATTTACTTCTTTCAGGTCAGCTAGGTAATGCATTGTGTTACATATGTACTGTAGAACCCATAGACCTGTTTTGGGTCCTTAGATGTGTTTCCTATTTTCAGCTGTGGAGGTTTCCTTAAACTTACAATATCACTTGTGCTTTTACCCACCATAACTCACAATTACCACTGATCTTGGTTAAAACATATTCAAATTATTAAAAAAAAAAATTTTAACAATAATTTTGTATGACTTACTTGCAAATCAGTATTTTTTAGATAAAGCTTTAGTAGTAATTATATCTTTGAGTCTCTTGCTTTAGGTCTGTAACATGTGGACACCTCAGTGTTTCTACTTTCCACTGTTCATTCATTTTTAGCTAAAATTAGGCTCTTTCATGTTTGCAACTAAAGAGTATATTTGTGTTGTCTAGTGTCCACAATAAATAAAAAGATATGCACAAAATCAAAACTTGCCTGAATGAGATTTACATTGTATATACGCATAGTGACCCCCTTCACTGATATTTTATGCTTTTTTATATTTTAGAAAAAATGAGCACACCAAATCAGACACTGCAGAAAGAACCAAGTAAAAACCTTGAAACCACAGAAGATCACAGCTACCGGCTGGAGAAAAAGAATCGGGCAGCGCTCAGGACAACAGAGAGGGATCAGAAGAAGATTGTGCAATGCTCATTTATGATGGATTCTACTTGTAGCTCCTTGCCAAAAAAATCTATACAAGATGTGGATCTTAATAAAACTTACCTCAGCCTTGGTTGCAGCAGCAACACCAAGCTACCAGTGTCTGTGCCTGTTCCAATTGCTAGAACTGCGCGTCAGACTTCTAGAACAGACTGTCCAGCTGACCGCTTGAAGTTTTTTGAGACACTTCGTCTTTTGCTTAAGCTTACTTCAGTCTCAAAGAAAAAAGAAAGGGAACAGAGAGGCCAAGACAATAACTTTTCTATGTGGTTTAATCAGTCCAGTGAACTGTTTTGGCTAGAGCTGCAAGCCTGGCATGCTGGCCGGAGTATTAATGAGCAAGACTTATACTTGTATACAGCTCGGCAGGCAATACCTGAAATTATTAATGAAATTCTAACTTTTAAAGTAAACTATGGGAGATTGTCTTCTGTCAGCAATGGTGGCAATCTCAATGGACCGGTTGCAGAGGGGCAATATCCATGCCCTCATGAAGCTAATTCTTTTGGTTTTTCAAGCTATCACAACCATATCCAGAAACAGAGAATTTCTTTTGAGCAAGTAAAACAGATTATGGAACTCTTGGAGTACATTGAAGCACTTTACCCATCCTTACAGGCTCTTCAGAGAGATTATGAAAAATATGCAGCAAAAGATTTTCAAGCACGAGTGCAGGCACTGTGCTTATGGCTAAATATAACTAAAGACCTTAACCACAAGCTAAGGATTATGGGGACTGTTTTAGGTATAAAAAACCTTTCTGACATTGGCTGGCCAGTGTTTGAAATTTCTTCACCACGTCCATCAAATGGTCCAGAGGAAGACAATGACATGGAACAGAAAGGGGATATGAGCACAGAGGGTTCAGGGACTTGTACAGAAGAAAGTGATGAAGAAATTAGTGACACAGACGATATGCTACAAGCTGGGCACAAAATTGATAGTAACCAAAACAGCAAGTTAAAGGTTCACTTTATGAAAGAGGACCACTGCCCCCAAAAACTGGACAGATTTGTTTCTGAGGATGACTCTTGCTGGGGCAATCCAGAGTGCAGCCACGAGACTGGCTGCAACAGATACTGTTTGACCTCAATATACAGACCCTTTGTAGACAAAGCATTAAAGCAGATGGGGCTTCGAAAACTAATTTTGAGGCTTCATAAATTAATGCATGGCTCGCTTCAGAGGGCCCGGATAGCATTGATAAAGACTGATCATAAACTGGAGGTAAGGATTAAAAATTATTTATATCACACAGGCTAGTAATGCCTTTATTAAATATGTTTTTATTGCGTTATCAAAATTTTGGGCCAAGCAAAAATGTTTTTTATGTTTTTTTTTTCTGCTTATTGTTAGATGGTTAATAAAAAAATAGAATAAAAAACAAAAAACTCTGACTGTTTGCCGAGGTCATCTATTTGCTTTTCAAATAGATGACCTCGGTGCTCTGGATTAAATAAAGCCCATTGCCATTTAACCTAGAGGACTGAGGTAATACTGTTGATACATTTGGCGCTGATGTCCTCACCTCACAGGTAAATGAGGCAGTTCCTATATTTGCCCTTGGCAGTTAACATTAAACAAGTTATCTTCTTTTAAATTGTGGCTGTGATGAATCTTTTACATAATATATAAGTGTAGTTGAAGGTTTGATTACCATTACCATTCACTATCTATGGCTGGTTGAAGCAACTCACCCCAGGAGGAGGTTCATGTGTGTGGAAAAGCGGTAAATGATCCCCTACCTCCAGCCAGTGGACATAGCCACAAATATCAAACAACTTTTTTTATATCAGTAACCTTAATATTTATACTGTATTTGATTTTTTTTTTGGTTTTGTCATTGAGCCTTATAATTGCACCCAAAGAAAATAAATGCTGTTTAACTATTCATTGTGTTCTTTATTTAAATGTAGTTGCATGTATACCAGGGTCTAATTTGGTATCTTTTTTTTTTTTTGTTCCCTAATTGTTTCCTTTAAATACTTTGAATCTTTGAATACTTTGAATCTGTTTTGTAATGACCTAATGCACTTTTTTAACTACACTTACAAGATCTGATTCATTGGGTCCAGTCAACTGAGCTGTTTTAGGGAGGGGTAAATTAGAAGTGGAAACCCATTTAAGATTTGTAATCGGCTGTCATGGAAACAATACTGATGCATGTTTTCTAATAGTCTTATAAATAAAGTTATTGTTTTAAATGTCACCTAATTTTTGTCTCCGTATCGGTTTAGTCTTCAGAATTCCCTGACCTTATGCTATGTTCAGATTACTTGCCTGACCTGCTGAAGCAATCATCTACTTCACTGCAAAACTCAGAACCCTCTTGTGACCCTGTGTCACTAGAAGAGCTAAAGGCCATGGACTTACCATCATTTGAACCTGCCTTTATGGTCCTCTGCCGTGTCCTTTTAAATGTAATTCATGAGTGTCTCAAATTGAGACTGGAACAGAGGCCTGCAGGGGAACCATCACTTTTGAGCATTAAACAGGTTGGTATTGAGTAGATTTGAAATCATGTGTTTCTCAATGTT
The DNA here is from genome assembly GCF_032062135.1 of Pyxicephalus adspersus. Taxonomy (NCBI): domain Eukaryota; kingdom Metazoa; phylum Chordata; class Amphibia; order Anura; family Pyxicephalidae; genus Pyxicephalus; species Pyxicephalus adspersus. The sequence goes on from NC_092861.1 coordinate 94,412,515, forward strand.
TTGTATCTTTAAATTTTTTTTAAGCTATCTGTATATTATGTCCAGTAACCCACTGGATTTGCCACAGATTTACACAGAAAGATAGTGTTAGATTTGAATTTTTTCATATGTCCATGTGTGGCTGACACTATTGTTTTATCACATATTTATTCAGATTTTGATAATTTATTTGTGGAAACTGTTTACTTTGAAACAGTAAACAGTAATATAGCAGTTTATACCAACTTGCTGTTCATTACATTTATCACACACAAATGGAAATACACAAAGGTAATGTCAGTAAGACTTTGTTATGTTTGCAAATCTTACAATGCAGTTGATGTCAATTGTTTTTTTTTTTTTTTGTGAGGGACATAAACTGGGATTACATTTTAGTTAGTAAATTAATTAGCAAAATGCTAATTCCATCAGATCACATAAATAAATGCAAGAAGTTTAACTCTTAATCTGCCATTGGCTGGATATCTGTGCTTAGATATATGCTTTAGTATAAACTGCTTTATAAACACTAGTATATTACATGTGAACTAGTATATTACATGTATGATGGCCTAAGTAATACTTTAAATAATCATACATATTTGTGTTTCTAAAATAGTTAGTAAGAGAGTGCAAAGAAGTGCTGAAAGGTGGTCTGCTGATGAAGCAATACTACCAGTTCATGTTGAGAGAGGTGCTAGATGACTTTCACAAGCCTGACTGTAATATGGATGCTTTTGAGGAAGACCTGCATAAAATGTTAATGGTAAGTGTGTTTGCTCTTTTTAATTTGTATGTTTGTAAATTTACATAAAACATATCCCAGATATAAAACCCTATATTACACAGTTGGTCCAAAAGAAGGCAAAAAAAACCCGGGTACAATTTTCTTCAACGGGGAAAAAATTCCTTCCTGATTCAATGAGGAATTTGGATGTTCCCTGGATCAACAGTCGTTGTTAACTTTACTTTAAAGCCCTAATACCCAGGTAAAATTTGTGCTTCTAGAAAAGCATCCAGCTTTTTCTTAAAGCAATCTATAGTAGTTGCTGAAACCACTTCCTGAGGGAGCCGATTACACATTTTCACTAACCTTACAGTGAAGAATCTGTTCCTTATCCAGGGCTTAAATTTTCCTTCAGATGCAAAGAGTGTCCTCTTGTTCTTTGTAATGATCTCAAAGTGAGTAACTGGGAAGAGAGTTCTCTATATGGACCATTTATTTATTTATACAGGGTGATCATATCCCTCCTTAAACATCTCTTCTCAAGGGAGAATAGATTCAGTTCATCTAATCTCTCCTCACAGCTAAGCTCCTTCATTCATTTTATTAGTTTAGTTGCCCTTTTCTACACTCTCTCCAATTCCACAATGTCCCTTGTGTGAACTGGTGCCCAAAACTGGACTGCACATTCCAGGTGTGGTCTGACCAATGCTTTGTACAGGGGCAAGATAATGTCTCCATCTCTGCAGTCTATTCCTCTTTTATTACAAGAAAGTACTTTACTAGCTTTAGATTTTGCAGCTTGGCATTGCATGCTGTTAAGTCTAAGATCTACCAAAACCCCCAGATCCTTTACCATTTCTGACTCCCCCAAATGTATTCCCCCCCAGACAGTATGAAGCATGCATGTTGTTAACCCCCAAGTGCATAACTTTACATTTATCTATATTAAATGTCATTTTCCACTTGACTGCCCAATCAAACAGTACTTCCAGGTCTGCTCGTAGATTATAGACATCCTGTATGGACCTAATTCCATTACATAGTTTGGTGTCATCTGCAAACACAGAAATGGTACTTTTAATCCCAAACACTATATCAATTATAAAGATGTTAAACAGTAAATGTCCCAACACTGAACACCACTAACAACCTTAGACCATTCAGAGTATGAATCATTAATTACTACTTTCTGGATGCTGTCTTTAGGGTAGTTTTCTATACATTTACAGATTGACTTTTCTAAACCTATTGACCCTAACTTGCATATTAACCGTCTGTGGGGTACAGTGTCAAATGCTTTAGCAAAGTCCAAGTACACTATATTAACTTCTACTCCTCTGTCTACCTGTTTACTTACTTCCTCGTAAAAGAGAGTACATTTTTTTGACAACTTCGGTTTTTCTTGAAGCCAAGGTGACTATCACTTATAATAGAGGAGTTTCTGCTAGAAAGTAATATGTAGTTCTTTATCAAACTGTCTAAGACCTCCAAGAAACTAACTGGTCTGTAGACACCTGGTAATGACTTTGCTCCCTTTTTGAAGATAGAAACCACATTGGCCTTATGCCTATCCATCGGTACTATGCCAGTGACTAAGGAATCTCTAAAAATTAGAAATAATGGCTTTCAAACAACTGTGCTCAGCTCCTGGAGGACATGTTGATGTAATCCATTGGGTCTTGGTACTTTGTCAACCAAAATTTTTCCCAACTGTTTCTCAATCATATCAATTTTGAGCCATTGTGACTCATTTAAGGCAGTGACATTGCTATTGTTAATTTGGACTTGAGCTCTGACATTTTCTTTTGTGTACACAGAGCTAAAAAAAAGTGTTTAGTATATCCGCCTTTTCTTTATCCCCAGTTACCAACCCAGAGTCATCTTTTAAGGGGACTACATGCTCGGATCTGATCTTTTTGCTTTTAATATATTTAAAATTGTTTTGGGGGTTTCCCTTACCTTTCCTTTGCAATCTGTCTTTCATTTTGAAGTTTTGCACATTTTAACTACTTTTTACATCTTTTGTTATATTATTTATAGTTTTCAAATGATGAAGGTGATCCTTCATTTTTATATTTTTGGAATGCCCTTTTCTTGTTCCATATGGCTTTTTTAACATCAGCTGTAAGCCACATTTTAATTCTTAAACATCTTAAACCTCTTAAACTTATTACCCATTGGAATATATTTTTCAGTGTGCTTTTGTAAAACAGTCATGAAACATTCCCATGTCTGTTCTGTGTTCTTTGAGGACAATATTGTCTCCCAGTCCAAATCAGAGAGTGTCCCTTATTAATGGAAAATTTGCTCTCTCTCTGCTTTTGCTTCTTGCTTACATTAAATAAAATCATATTATGGTCACTGCTACCCAGATTCTCTTTTATATTCACATTTGTTATAAGCTCTGTATTGTTAGAAAGAACTAGGTCCAGCAGGGTATCATTTCTAGTTGGGGCTTCTATAAAATGTACCATAAAACTATCTTGTATTAAATTTACAAATTTCCTCCCTTTTACGGTTCCTGTAGTGCCATTACTCCAGGTAATGTCAGGATAGTTGAAATCTCCCATGATTAAAACATTTCCACTTTTTGCTGCTTTTTCTATCTGTGCTAGTAGTTGATTCTCTATTTCATCCTTAGCACTGGGGAGCCTATAGCAGACTCCAATAATTAATTGTGTATTGTGCATTCCCACATTCAACTCTAACCATAATTGCCTTAACCTCATCGTTTGTTCCATCAGCAATTTCTTCTTTCACATTCACTTTCAGATCACTTCTCACATACAGACAGAGACACCACTACCCTTTTTTTTGACTCTGTCTTTACGAAAGAGAGAATAACCAGGAATATTGACAGCCCAGTCATGTGAAGAACAAAGCCAGGATTCAACAATGCCAACCAACTAAGTCATAATGCTCCTCACTCATTAAGGCTTCCAACTCCCCTATTTTGTTTGCCAGACTTATAGCATTGGTGAACAGGCTGTTTTAACTATTGCTGCATTTACCATTCCTTTTTGCCAAATCCTTATGTTTTTCAGTACAAATAGTACTGCGCAATCCAACCTTTGTGTGTAACATGGGAAACTCCTTATATTTATCTATAACCCTCCCCCCAACTATACCCAATCCACTCTCCACTAGTGGCTGACCCCTGACTAACCTTTCTGCCACCTTTCACCTAATGAAATGATCACTATTAATTATTTTCCAGTGTTAACCAGTACATTTTCATCATACCAATAATAAAGCAATGCAAACATAATGTGCAGGGTTTAATTATCTTTGGCAATCATTCAGATTCCTTAAAGAACACATATTTCAATATATAGCATTGGTTTGAATCTGATCATTCTTGAATGTATTGTGAGGTGACTGTACTTTCCTTTTTTACTCTCCCACACTGAAGTTGCTCACAGGG
>NC_092861.1:94416929-94451929 GCF_032062135.1 Pyxicephalus adspersus
ATTTCCTAGTATCCTATTGTATATCTGTAGTGTAAATCTACAGATCTGTACAGATTTAGGGTGAGATCTGTTCATGACTTCTGTGCCAATCACTTACTGGAGGCTGTAACATGGTAAAGCAAAGCCTTTACCTCCCACTAAGATGGCTGCCTCCACACAGGGCAGATTACATTATATGTTCGTAATAGGGAAAGATCAGCTGCAGGAAGACATCATGTTACTGGAGACTAGTCTTTTAATCTGTGCCCACTAATTTTTGGGCACAGCCTCCAGTGTTGAGTTCCTCTTTAATGTTATGTGGGTACATTTAGTCTTTCAGATTCTGCAGTGTTATGTTACTCTTTAATAAATTCCCTGACATGTTTTTTCCTACTACTGAAAAGTTTGTGTCATGGTTTCATTTCAGATATTCTTGTTTAACTTGTTGGACAGCAAAGTTTGGTATAGCATGCATTAACTAAAACATTTGCTCATTAAAGCATGAGTAAATAAATTGTATGCATAATAATCATTATGACCTAATCTATAAAGTAAAGCAAAGCGCAGGTACCCGAAGCTTCCTATCATAATTTAGAGATCATTAACTTACCTAAAGTTTAGTTTTATTTTTTTCTGCCTTTTGGTGAGTGTGTGTGGGGGGTGTGAGGTGTGGGAGACTAGAATAGCTGTTACATTTTTAATGATATCCTGGGTTCCAATTAAGAGATTTCATTCCACTTTTTTTCACGGAACCAGATGTGAAGGAACATCTCCAACATCAACACAGACTGCAATAGAAAACTCGGGTTATAGCCTTCCTTTCTTTTTTAATTCATTTCTTTCCCTCATTCCTGTCTGGTAAATCCTTTGGCATTGTGAAAACAATTGAGGATAAATCTCTTGCAACTCCTGGATACAAAAAAAACCCAACAGGGGTTTTCAACATATAAAACTGTTGAAAAAAAAAAATGTTGTTTTCTTTTTTTACTCCTGTGCTTATGTTTTTCTACATCAATATCTGCTTCATTTTTTTTTTAATTTTTACTCCATTCATTGTTTATTTATTATTTTAGTAAGCAAAGCCAGAAGGGTTGGGGGAGGTTGACTTCCAGTTTTTGGCTATAAGGCATCTCACAGCGATTAGAATCTGTGACAAGTCATATGTTGGGTTTAGAGAGTTCTTTGACATGTAAGCCTAGTAGATGGGTTAGTAAATTTAAAGAGTTGGGGACCCCTAACATCCCTTTAAGAAGGCCATGACTGTCTCCTTTTGAATGTGCTAGATGCCTGGCTGTGGCAAAGTATATGTACTCCAAACATTTTTTTTTTATTGCTATTTGGGGTTCTGTTTTCTTTAATGTGGGGGACTTGTTTTCATACTTACATTGCAGGTGTATCTGACTGCAGGAACAGGAATATAGTATATTGCAACTTACCTTATGGATGAAGTGCCTTTTTTAGTTCTGCCAACAGCACCCTTTATGAAGGACAAGTCGGCCTTTTATATAGAGATTTGTAGTTTGCGAAAGATATATTTCTTTTTTTTTTTTTTTTTTTAAAGTAGCACAGTATGTGACAAGTAGACTGCATTACTTTTTAAGATCAGCAGGTATTTTCTGAGCTTATTGGAGGTGTTCTTAGCTTAAAAAACAAAAACTTTTTGATCTTACCTTTGGTAACTCTTTAATAAGGAATGTGGTGAACACGCTTTGATGTGCTGCTGTCATCAGGTAACACACTTCCGACTAAGGGGAGCATCAGTAAGGCTAAGTTTACATTTAGAGAGTAAGAACATGGATCATATACTGAACCAAAGCCCAAATATGTCGGCCATACTACCAGGGATATTCAAACCTTCCAGATGTCGGCCCAGACCCAACCACGGTCCAACCAGAGAAAAATTATTCCGGTGGTCAAAACTACTGGGCGAGGTGGAGGATCCCTTAGGAGATGTCCTCCCAGCCACTTCCTGGTGTCCTCTGGCCGTTGCTGCTCGCGGCCCCTTAAGTTTCTTCTGCTTCCCGATTTTTTTTTTTCTATAATCACCCTGAAAATCGGTAAAAAAAAAACAATTGCAAATGCCCCCATTGATTTTATTTACATGAAGGCATTTACAAGCATTTAAAAAAATGAAAACGCAGCAAGAAGCATTCTCTTTAGGCTTTGTCTACATGGACAGTTTCCACAGCGTTTAAATGCCCATGTTTGAAATTCACATGTATTTCAATGGGCTAGTCCACACTATGGCATTTATGGGCAGCACATTTTGGGCATTATAGAAAATGCTTCTTGATTTGTTTTATAAACACTTGATAAGCGTTCTAAACACCTAGAAACTTACAAAAGCCCATGAAAGCATTTTGGAGTTTTGAAGGCATTTTTAGGCTTGCTTTAAAACACATTTAAACGCTTGTATAACTCCCTTAAACGCATTCAAAAGTGGTATGGATGTATATAAGTGTTTAAAAAACAGTAAGTATAGACTTAGCCTTAATCCTCAAGAACGCGCTGCCTACATTTGCCCTGGTGTGGGCCTGGCCCATTGGAATGGTGCATGGGGATTTCGAACATGAGCGTTTAAGTGCAGGGGAAACAGACCATGTAGACTCAGCCTAAGTGCTAATTTTGTGCGTTTTGTTTATGTGAGCACAAAAGTGTTTCATGATGTCAATATCTCTTTAGGATTTATTTCATCTATATTGTGTAGTAAATAGGTCACACCTATTTATTCTGAACATTGCCTGCAGCCAATCGATATCTGAGCTCTGTTGGGGTCTCCTAAGACCTGATGCCTTTGCTAATTGGAAACACTTGTATGCACATGTCGGAAAACTATGGGCACCAGAAAAAGGGAAGGAAAGTGTTAACCGTGCACTACAGGTAGTCCCAGGGTTAGAGACATCTGACATAGGGGATACCTGCTAGATAGGAGGGCTGCCCTGCTCCTTCCTGTGCAGGATGGAGGCTTGGAGGGGGGGAGGGGGCAGTTTGCATGACTTACAGAAGAAATCTTTTGCTAAACACTGCTAAGGTGGGTGATCTTAGGGGGCTGAGCTCTTTCTGCAGCCTCTTCTAACTCTTTTATGACCAAGACAAACTCTGCAGTTGTTTCTTTTTGCATATCAAATAACAGCTTGCTACAGAAATTAATGGATGTCTAGGCTCCATAAAGTTTTTTTTTGTGTTTTTTTTTTTTTTTTTTTTTTTTTTTTTTGTGATTATCTCAGTGGGGATTTTATACAGTAACTGAGGCTGCCTAAATGATATGTTGAAACACACATCTGTCCTAATTGCATTTATTAAAATAATGTACATGATCCGACTTACATACAAATTCAACTTAAGAACAAACCTACAGTCCCAGTCTTTTATGTAACCCGGGGACTACCTGTATATTACTTTACAACATTGGTCCAGTCACATAAACCTTTTGCTGCAGGTTTAATTGCACATGTATGTATTACTGATTGCTAGTGTTCAAAGAACTTGAATTACAGCTTTTTACTGGTCAGAATGTAAAATAGTTAGTAGATGTGTTTTGTGATTTTTTTTTTTTTCTTGAAAAGCATGGAGATACAGTGTATCTTAATTATGTGGTTCATACAGGTCATAAGGAATTCTAAAGACATTTTTGTGCAAATTACCTTTTTTTAATTTTATGAAAAAATGTTCTCTTCCATTAGGTGTACTTTGACTACATGCGTAGTTGGATCCAAATGTTGCAGCAGTTACCCCAAGCTTCCCACAGCCTAAAAAACCTTCTAGAAGAGGAATGGAATTTCACCAAAGAAATTACTCCTTACATACGAGGAGGAGAAGCTCAGGCTGGGAAACTTTTTTGGTATGTTATATGTAGTCATTTTATACAAATAGACCTACTAAGGTTTTTACAGGATGCAGTTGTTTAAGGGAATGTCTAAGAGGTTCTGTTTTTCCTTTATTTATAAGCACCAGGACAAGAATGTCTACATTTGAATAGGAATTGGCTCTTAAAAAAAATAGACCTTTACTTAGCAGATCATAAATTACATTTGCACTGACATATTTTATTGAACTAGTGGTTTCAATAAAAATTATGGGAACCTCTGGAATAATTGGTTTTTGGCTTCAGGGATTAATCCTTTGTCTGGCATCCTATACAATTCATAAAATATGGTAAATACTTAGAAAATCTGTTGAAAATTATAAATTTCACTAGCCTGTACACAAGCGCGTGAAGAAACATATGTGACCAACTTCCTTGTTTTAGTAGTAAAAGTGGAAACCACCAAATGTAGGTAGGTTATTTTAAGAACTACTGTATAGAGAATTAGCCTCTTTGGAGACGCATGCATTTGGAGAACAGAAACTTCTCTTCCTTACTATTTGAACTATATCGTATAGCATTGGCAGATTTCGGGTTTTTTCTGAATCTAGTTGGTATATAGTATTGTAGTATGATAAGACCATAATTTGCAAATTTGTGTTATAGCGATATTGCAGGAATGCTGTTAAAATCCACTGGGAAGTTTCTGGACTCTGGCCTACAGGACAGCTGTGATGAATTCTGGGCCAGTGCAGATGACAGCATTGTCTCTGATGAAATAAGGTAATCCTGGCATGAAGAGTGTTTCTTATGTAACACATTACGCTTTTGCCCTAAAAGGCAGCAGGACATCGGTTTCTATGTTAGTAACGGCTGTAGCTTGTATTTGTGAAAAAAGCCACAGCCCGCCCACATTCCTGAGCCTGGGATTTGTACGGGGGACGTGGTCCGCGGCTCTGGCCAGTGTGCCCTGCCAGCGGGGTCCTACTTCTGACCCTGCTCGGAGGGGCAGGCCGGAGGACCGGCTAAAGCTGCGGACCACTGGTTGGTGACTGCTGTTTAAGAGTATTTAAAACAAACAAACCAAAAAAAAAAAACAGAATTTCTGGTTTAGTTCCACTTTAAGCCAAGCATGTTTTCTGATTTATGCACAGACAAAATTCATTTTTTTTAAGTTAAGGTATAATCAAAATGGGCAGTAAGCAGAAACACAGAGGTCAACTTTCTTAAAGCTTCTAGTGGGGAGGCAAAAGTAAGGTGTTTATTCTGAAGCAATACCATATTTACGGTTGCTTTGTTGCTTGCAACATTGCTTGTCATATTACGCAACTTACTTCAGGATATATTGTGGATATAACTTGTGGATATATTGGTTATGTTACTTAGGTTGGCCTGCACATTGGTTACATCTGCCACTCGATAATATTTGGACAATGTCATACTCACCATATACATAGCATACAATACTGTCTTATGTGGCAGAGGTCAGATATATTTTTTATAATAACTCCATATTTATTTAGTGAGGGTACATTGGTTTAGCTAGCCAGTCATTTCATAGTGGGAAGAAATGCCATAACACTAGAAAATTGAACATATTTTTGCTCAAATATCACAGGTTATCAAAAAAATTTAAAAAAAATGTATTTTAATAATCATCAGAAACCATAGCAAACTTTTATAAATCAGTTTTTCGAGCAGATTTCAGATTTGTTTTTCCTTAACACGTACAGTTCCTGAGTTATGATTACTATTATAGTTAACATTGTACTTGCATGTATTTTGTACTAAAACATAAGCACCATTGAATTGAATGTTAATACATCTTCACACTGTGGTAAAGATCTACTGAACCGTCAGTCAGGTACAATTGTTTCTTCACAAATGCTTGGAGTATGGTTTTCTTGTGTACTCTTTGTCTGGATCGTCGCGGTACAGCATCCAGCAGTAGTCAGCCATCATACTTTTATTCTAGAAACCTTGGTAGCAGTGCTCTATTAACTTAATGTCCTGGTGAAAACTTTCTCCTTGTTCATCACTCATCATACCAAGTTTTTCTGGGAAGAATTCTAGATGTGAGTGCAAGAAATGTATTTTTAATGACATGCAACAACCCAGTTTCTGGTATGAATCAAGCAGATTCTGAACTCCTTCCTTGTATGCAGGAGACTTATGGTTGCCCAGGAAATTTTCATACAGCCACTTGAATGCATCCCAAGCTTCTAGCTCAGCTGCTAAGAAAGATTGTTTGAAAACGTCATCCTACAAAACAGACTTGATCTGTGGCCCTATAAATATCCCTTCCTTCATTTTTGCAGCGCTTATGTTTGGAAACTTCTAAAGAAGGTACTGAAAACCCATGGAGTTTGATTAACCAATGGCCTTTACAAGGTTTTTCATCAAGCCAAACTTGATTTTGAGAGGTGGTAGAAATATTTTATGCGGATCAACCAGAGGCAAAAAACTTGACACTGCTTGTTCTGGTCTTAAAGGTATCTTTTTGTAGCCAATCACGCTTGACATAATGGTCTCCCATAGATTGGCTGTCCCACGGGCATAGGAAACAGCAATATTTTGTGAATCCTCTTTGCATTCCTATCACCGAGCCAATGACCTTTAGATCCCCACAGATGTTCCACTGGTGTGTTTTATACTGGATTGCTTCAAGTAGTAGCTTCATGTTGTCATTGGACTCCTTTAGGTTAACAGAATGGGCAATCGGTAAAGTTGGTTTGGAATTACCATTATGCAGTAAGACTGCTTTCAAGCTTCCCTATAGGAATCAATGAAGATACACCATTCAGATGGAACATGCTCTTGTGACAAACTGTTAAAGAGTGCATTTATATCATGACAGTAGCACAGTAAGCCATCACTAGTGAAGAACGTTGTCAAGTTATGATTTTGTTTTCTGTAGTGCGTTACAGTTACACCCTTTGCAAGGAAGTGCTTCTGTTTAAACTTTGAAGCAAAAAGTTCTGCTTTGTCTTTGGAGAAATTTAGATCACAACGAGATCATTCAGCTGTGCTTGTGTAATGGTCTCTTGTTTTGAATCTTCATTGGCCAAGTAGTCAGGATCAGATGATTCAGGGATGTAACCGCCTGCAACTTCAGCACATTTCTCATCACCTACAGAAGTAGGACCATCATGTGGCAGTACCAGAACTGGCAATAAATCATCACTGGGGAACAGGCCTAATTGAAGAATCGTTTGTGCTTAGTTTTACCTGGGAATCCACTTTTGTTGACGGGGCAAAAAAAACAAAAAAAAACAAAACAGTCAATTAGATGTTCTCGCGGTTCTCTCCACACCATTGGGATTGCAAATAGCATTGCTGCTTTACGCCGATTTAGCCAGTCACACAGTCCGTTGGAATAACTGGTACAGATGACATGTGGAGCCCAAGATTTATCCTGGTCACCAAGTGGACAGCCGAAATATAATTTGTATATATATATGTATTTTAAGTTCTATGGTAATTTGGTGACATTGTGCTTTCATAGTGAATGAACCACACACGTAACAGAAACTGTCTGGATCATTAACAGAAACTGTCTGGATCATTAAGGAAATTTCTAGGCATGATGACAAATGAAATCAATCACAGTTAGTGCAGTCTCTAACCTTAAAAAAAGGAAAACTGTTGTTAAATGTTGTAATATGTTAAGGCTATTTTTAACGAATTTCACACGATCTATAACTAGCTGCATCACAAAACTAGACGTGCTAGAGAAAAACTGAACACAGATTTGAAATCTGCATCAAAAATACTACAAAGCACACATAAAATATATCTGATGAAAATGACATGTTGACCTGTGTATTCTTTCTTACACTTCACCATGCACTCACCAAACTACCCTAACAGCAAGGAGTCGGAAAAATCCAGCCTGGCCAGTCAAAATCTATTCAGCTGGGAGGAGGGGGCTAAAATTTAAATGCCCAAAATAGGTTGCCAAAGAATGGCCATAGACAAGGCTTAGCAGGTTGCAGCCATATGGTGATGGGTTGTGGGTGTAAGTTTTTGGCCTACACTGTCTGTTGTTGTCACCAGGAAAAAAAAAAGAAATGTAGTCATACTCTTAAGCATATCTAAACCCTAAAATAAAAGTTTAACAAATTGCACCATTCTTTTCTTTAGTTGTGGTGACTGCATTAGTTTTTGGTCAAGAGTTTTCCCTTTTGATTCCGACACTTTTTGTCACAGGGTGATAATATTCAGTGTTTGTGTTCATGCGTCAAAAGCAAAAACCTGAAAAGATTAATATTTATTGCAGAGATGTAATAAATATATATATGTGTATGTGTGTGTATATATATATATATATATATATATATATATATATATATATATATATATATATATACATATATATATTGTTCTTTTATTGCAAGAGCCCTAATTTTGTATGTGTAACTTCCACAGGAGATCAGTTATTGAAACCAGTCGAGCCTTGAAAGAACTTTTTCATGAAGCTAGAGAAAGAGCATCCAAAGCACTTGGTTTTGCTAAAATGTTAAGAAAGGTATTGCCCTTAACTGTTGTATTCCATTTTTTCATGCTTGTATACCTAATTGGGCTCAATAGTAACGGTGATTAATTTGATATGTGTACTATATATTAACAATTTACAGTTTTTTTTAATTTGCTTTGTTAAAGCAGTAAAGCAGAGCAGTAAAATGGATTACTAGCTAAATAATGTATCGTCCCTTTTTTGGGACTTAATAAGTAATAGTGGTACAAGTTAATAATGCTACACTAACCATGTTCTTCATTCACTGGAATCAGGGTAGGGCAAGATTACATACCAGTGCTCAACCCAGAAATTTTTTTAAGCTGGGTGGAAAGAAATTGTAGGCGGGTGGAAGCCCCTGATTTGTGACCCCAACTCTTCAGTAACCATCCAAAAACAGCCGGGTGGTTGCTGAAAATTGCCGGGTGGTGCCCCCAGCTAAAAGGGGCTGGGGAGAACACTGGATACAATAATGCTACAAAAAGCAAAGTTGAATTTGTGTAAAATTATTACATTTTTATATTCTGCTGATTTTTGTCATGACAAATTTTTTCTTGTTTGTCATTTTAGGACCTCGAAATTTCTGCGGAGTTCACTTTTTCAGCACCTGTACGAGATCTATTAACATATCTAAAAACCAAGAATTATGCAAAGGTAGAGCTAATTTCGTTTTTTGGTTGTCATTTAGCAACAACACCAAGTATTGTTTTTCAGCACTCCTCAGTGCTGCACACTTTTGCACTCACCGATACTGCAGTGATGCATCTTTCTGCAATCCTTAGCACATATATACATAATACATTTTTTCGTTTGATTCTAGCAAACATTTGTTTCATATTTGTTAGATGGTATTTTATATATGCATAGGACCACAATATCATTAATATCAACTGTAAGAATGCTGTGGTCCTGATTGTTGTTTAAAAGGCACAACATTTCTGTAATTTTCTTTTTGCTTTTTCACTTTAGGTCATAATTCCTACTGTGGAAAATCTGCATGTATTTGTACTAAATAACCCATCTAAGTTCAAAGCGGTTATTTTACAATTGCTAAATGCTGCAGCTGGTATAGACTGCTCTAAAGATTGTGACGATGTTGCATATGAAGCCTTCCTCCTAATGACCAAGCACTCTGAGAAAGACCCAGATGTGGAGGATATTTGGAGCTCTTGGGGAGGTCCAACAGTTAAAATAGTGCCACCAGTGGAAACGACAGATACTCTGAGAAGCATGCAGGTATGCTTTAACATTAAATCATTTTCTTTTAGGAATTCTTATTGGGAAAATGTAAACTTTTTGATGAAACTTTAAAATTATTAAACCTGATGAAACTTTAAAATGAATACTGACAATGCTGATTCATAAAATTCTGTGTTGGTAGAATGTAAAATGTAATATTTTGTCCTGTTTATTTTACCCACAAGGTTGAGAATCTCCTGCTTGTGGTGATGCAGTCTTCCATCCTAACAAACCATAGAAAGGCTTTCCAGCAATCTGTTGAGGACATCTTATCACTAAAGCTTGAACAGACATCCAGTAACCCTGTGATTGCTGAAGCTTTACATCAGCTCAAGGTAAAAATAAGTTTACATTGCACTTCAAAAACTTTATATATAATAGTATAACATTCACTAAAAATACATGTTGAATACAGGATTGCCTAGCTGTTTTTTCTAGCGGTTTCTTAGTGTAAATTGTGCTGTAGGTAAATAAATAATTGCAACAGAAATATTTTTTTTTGGAAGTGTCAAAAAGGTTGTAAACTGTAATGTTTTAATAAAGTGCTCTTCTGTATTTATGTTTTTGTCACAATGTTGTGCAATGTATCAAACCGTTCCCATGATCCCTTTACCTGATTTGCAGTTTTTGTTTCAGTTTTTAAAACATCTGAATATTTTCCATGCCATTTATTCATTAATGTTAACATTAATTTTATATTAGAGTGACGCATTGCAACTCTGCAACAAGATTAGCAGAGCCATAGATCGAGTGGATCAGATGTACACTTCTGAGTTTGAAGCTGAGGTGGATGAATCCGAAACTTCCACATTACAGCAGTACTATCGAGAAGCAATGATTCAAGGCTACAACTTTGGTTTTGAGGTAACATTTTATATATATTTTATAACTATTAGTGACTGCTATTTTATTTTGTGATTTTTGGTAAGACATTTAATACAAACTTACTGAATATGTATGATTGGGAATGCAGTAATAACATAGTTACATAGTTAAACATTTCTGTTTGTTGGGATACTTACAAAGAGATGGATATGCAGACTTCTTGAAAGTATTCCCTAATATGGTTTCTGAGATGCAGATTTAGCTCATGTGCTTGTTGTGAAGTCAGGTAGAACCTAGGCAGGCTCAGTAATTTTTTTTTTAATTTATTTTTTTTGTGATTGCAAATACTTTAAACTTATAAATGTTTTTATTTGTTCCATGGAGGAAACTAATCGTGTCTAAAGTACATCCTTGCTTTTGTACTGTATATTAATATGTAATCCCATTTAAATAATCAAGTCATGTCATTATTTGGCTTCTCCTAAGATTTTTCTAAATTAATATTAGATTATAAGTTAATAAAATCTTAATATTAGATATTTAGGCTGTGTTATTGAATGCTGCAGTATATGTTTCTATTAAACTTGGTACATGCATTAGATTATTTTTTCTGCTAAACCCAGCATAGGGGCTGCGTTTGACCTGATTTGGGCAACAATTTTTAAAGCTACATAATTAGATCCCAGTAGGACTGGCTGGGTCTACACAAATGCAAAGAAGGTCAACTGTGGTCATCTGAATTATACAAAGTAAACAAAAATTAGGCTTTATATATGAATGTGGAAAATCAAAATGCATGATCTGGAGCCTCTTTAAAAATAATCTTCGCTAAATGAGGTTGTTGCGAATCACATTTAGTCAATCTGCATGGGAACATCCATGTATGGATCTGCAGCTGTTTGAGTCTGTATAAATGGTTAGTTTTAGATTCTCATCTCATTTGAGTGCATTGACATGCAGGGGGCCATGTTTCAAATTACAATGTGTGTACAGGTAGCCCCCGAGTTGAGGACTGACATACGGACAACTCCTAGATTCGAACAGCTTCCTGCTCCTTTTGTGCAGGACAGATGCTTGATGGGAGAGTGGCGATTTGCATGACTTGCAGAAAAAGTATTTTTCTTTTCTTCAACCTCTTGTACCCCTTAATGACCAAGACAGACTCTGTAATTGTTTCTTTTTGCATATCAAAGCTCAGCTTGTTCCAGAAGTTAATGAATACCTAGACACCAGTTTTGTTTTTGCTTGCGATTAACTCGCAGAGGGGATTTTATACAGTAACTGACACCACTCTGCCCAGTAATATGTTGAGACAAACATCTGTCATAATTGCATATATTAAAATAATGTATCTGTTCCGACTTAGATACAAATTCAATTTAAGAACAAACCTATAGTCCCTATCTCGTATGTATCCCAGGGACTACCTGTATAGTAAAGCAAGCATTTCATGTATATTGGGTGACCAGATCATTTGTATCTTGTGTTTGGGAGGCTTGGGAAAAATTGAAGTCTTTTGTTTGTTTGAAACAAAATGTTTGGGCACTAATCTGTAAAATCAAAAACTACAAGGCGACTTGTTTCTAAAAGTGCAGACTTCAAGGCTGTTAACCTGATTTTGTGTTCAATACCTGGCAAGTGACTAACTTGAAAGGAGCACCGAAGGAAGTCTCAAAATTTAATTATTTTTCATGCTTTAAAGTTTCTAATGTACCTTATTTTTTTTTTTTTTGTTCTTTCAAGTACCATAAAGAAGTTGTCCGTTTGATGTCTGGGGAATTCAGGCAGAAAATTGGTGACAAATATATATGCTTTGCCAAGAAATGGATGAACTATGTTCTGACAAAATGTGAAAGTGGTCGTGGTACCAGACCAAGGTAAATTATTACCTGCTAATTCACTGTGATTCCTACAGCTTTAACATTGAGCTGCTGGATCCATGTGTGTGTATGTACATGTTTATGGACATCCTCCTTTTTTGCAGATGGGCGACTCAAGGTTTTGACTATCTTCAAGCTATTGAGCCAGCATTCATTTCAGCTCTTCAAGAGGAAGATTTTCTAGTATGGTATTTTTTTTGTCTAACTTCAAATTTTCTGTTTATACTTACAGGGAATTTGTGCAAGGGATGTACAATAAATAGATAGAGAAATATTATAAATATTTAAATTGGATATCAAATCGGTCACCTAATGAGGCTTGAATGATTTCCACAAGAGAGATTTCCTTTCTAATATTAATCTTCTTCCAGGCCCACCAGTTGGCAGTATTTTGGGTTGACGCAATTGGTTTGATTTTTCCTAAATATAAACCCATTTAGATGTAGGAAAAGGGTGACAGATTATTTATTGGCCATAACTGTGTACAGATTTTAAGCACCCTATAGTAGGCTAGTTAATTTTGTGCTCTGGCCTTGGATATAAATCATTTTTAAATTAAACAATATGTAAGTTTTGAACGTGTAATACATCAGTTTTGCATTTTTTTAAATTGTAACAGCTTATCAAATTACTAAACTAAACAATTTTTCTACAGCAGACAAAAACTGCAATATTTTGGTTGTGTAATACTCCTCGATGCATACAGTTTTGTTATTAAGAAGCATTATTGTCCCCACTCCTAACATCACCTCTATGTTGGAACAAATCTCATAGGTTATTATCTATTATACAGTGCTGCTGATTGACTGTTCTATATGGATTTGTATAAAGTTAATAAAATAATGTTAAAGAAAATTTTCTATATTCATTTGTGTACTACAGAATACCACCCCCCCTTTTTAGGATTAAACACCCCAACCAGGATAGTAGTATAGAGTGGACTGGTATTTAAGCAGTTAACAACACAGCATACCCCTCGCTGATAAGGCCTATATGTGTGTTTTGTTTTTTGGGCTGCATTTGGGTAATGATTGCTTTTCTTCACCGACACCCGGTCTTTGGAGAGTAAAATGAGAAGTAGATGACTGATGTGCTCATCTCTGTCATTCTGCTTCTTTCTGTTTGTCAGCACTCACACACAACTAATTGTCAACTTATGCTGCTTCTCCCTCCCTCAGTCTGAGCTTTGTGGTAAAGGGAATGAAAGAGGATGATACCATGTAAAAACAACTTACATAAAATATTACATGTTTAATAATGTGTTAATGAATATACAGATTTATTATTTTGTGCCTTATTTTTTTTACCTGATGTTCATCTTCAGTTAAATATATAATTTGGTTTATAAACCCTGGGTTTGCTTTGGCAGTTCTAGCTGCTTGGTGTAATAATAATAAAGAATAAAAGTAAAAAAACAAAACAAAAACAAATCTTAATGTAATTTGCCTTTTTTTTAATTTGTTTTTAGTACATAAATAATACACAGATTTACTTACGTACACACGTGCAGTTATCGTTGGAAACGTCCAATAATCGTGAACAAAAAAAGTGCACAACGACTGGACAACGAGGAATGTCGCAGGAAACGAACGACCCTCCTTGTGGATCTGATTGGGGGACAATAATTTGCTATCTATTGTATGCATTTAAACGATCGTATCTAGTGTGTGTACATTATTGGTGGATTATATTTGAATCCATGTTTTGGTATGGTTTCAGCAAGTACAGAATTGTGCACAATACAATCGTTCTGAATAATCGTTGATCGGTTGTTAATTGTTTGTTTTCCAACAACAATTATTGCACGTGTGTACGTAGCCTTATTAAAATTCTTGTTTGTTGAATGTCTGTGTTCTTTCAGAAGAGTAATAGTAGACTATTGGTAAGCAACAGTTTCACTGTTTTTTCTTTTCTCTAGAGCTTGCAAGCTCTTATGAATGAATGTATTGGCCATGTTATTGGAAAACCCCATAGTCCTGTTACAGGTTTATACCTTGGTAAGATCAATGATTAAACTTCTTTTATTACCATATGTTTACAGTTATGTTTAGAACTTTGTTGTCTGTTATTTTTAACATTGTTTCAATGGCAAACACTCCTGTATATGAAGCCACCAACTAGCACTGTGTGCAGATGATTTTGTGAATTTAAAACATTTCTGAATCTAATATTTTTTTAAAGCCAAGCTAGATTTAGTTCTCCTATTCATCATTATTATGTAATTTTACAATGTAGATGTTTTACCCTAATCTTTTATGGTTACCTTGTGTATTGGTCAGTATGTTGATTTGCTTTTGTCAGCATACATGCTTGTATCTTAAAAACAAATCTGATATGTTTTCTTTTTGTGCTATACATTATTCCAGTTTAGGTGTCTTAAGTTTGCTGTTTTGGGTGTATCTGCCCATGGTTTCAATAAGGAGTTAAACCAGATTTTCTGATGTGCAAAAAAATGAGGGGGGAGAGAGCTCTGGCTTTGCAGCTGCATGGAAGAACAGTTTGGACCTGTGTTTTTAGGAGATGAATGGAAGATGATTGTAGCCTCTGTGTTTTCATGGCAGTGACGCAAAAAATAAATTTTATTAGCAACAAGAACTTCTTTCATCCTTGCCTTTTAAAATACTTTTTAATATGTTCATCACAGCTGTACGCTTGTCATAGAGATGATATAATCAGTTAGCTTAGACTTGCTAGTATAAAGTTGAATAACTGTCATACATGTCTGTGCAGTTTTTTTATGTGAACACTTGGTTCGACTTCATTCTATTCTATGTTGATAGATAAACAAGCAGAAATAAATATGACTAAGAAATACACTGAAAATTTATTGTGATCTGTTAATATTTTCGTTTTGTTGTATATTAATACTATATTTTTGCATTTTAGCTACACATCGCAATAATCCCAGACCTGTGAAGGTGCCTCGATGTCACAGTGACCCACCAAACCCTCACCTCAATACTCCTACACCAGAAGGTTTCAGGTATTTAAATCAGGAATAAATGGATAACAGCTGAAATTTTAACACAAAACATTTTGTAACACAATGAACCTGCAATTACTAATTGTGCATAACTGTTTTAGTTTTGTTTAAGAATAGTTAGGATTACCCTACATCAGTTTATGTCTGCTAACTTGTACCATATACCATTTTAATGGGTAGAATAATTATCAAGTTATAAAATTAGTTTAATACAGTTCTGTATATATCTTTTAGAGGTGTTTTCCTCCTAATGAAAAACTGTTCTTTAGAATTGAAAGGATGTTACATAGTTACATAGTAGGTTAGGTTGAAAAAAGACATAAGTCCATCAAGTTTAACCACTAGGGAAACAAACATATCCCAGATATAAAACCCTATAAGACATTGTTGGTCCAGAGGAAGGCAAAAAAAACCCTGGTACAGTTTGCCTCATGGAATCAGGAAGGAATTTTTTTTTCCCTGTTGAAGCAATCAGATGTTCCCTGGATCAACAGTCACTGTTATTTTTACTTTAAAGCCTTAATACCCAGTTATATTCTGTGCTTCTAGAAAAACATCCAGCCTTTTCTTAAATCAATCTATAGTAGTTGCTGAAACTACTTCCTGAGGGAGCCGATTCCCCATTTTCACAGACCTTACAGTGAAGAATCCCTTCCTTATCCGGAGCTTAAACTTCTTTTCCTCCAATTGCATACAGGGTGATCATATCCCCTTTTAAACATCTCTTCTCAAGGGGGAATAGATTCAGTTCAGCTAATCTCTCCTCATAGCTGAGCTCCCCCATTTCCAATATTAATTTAGTTGCCCTCTGCAATCTCTCCAATTCAACAATGTCCTTTTTGTGAACTGCTGCCCAAAACTGGACTGCATATTCCAGATGTGGTCTGACCAATGCTTTGTACAGGTGCAGGATAATATCTCCATCTCTGCAGTCTATTCCTCTTTTAAAAAAATATCTAGCTTTAGATATTGCAGCTTGGTTATTGCATGCTGTTATTCAGTCTATGATCTACCAGAACCCCCAGATCCTTTTCCATTTCTGACTCCTCAAATGTATAATTTTTCCATAATTTTACATTTATCTATATTAAATGTCATTTGCCACTTGGATGCCCAATCAAACAGTACATTTAGGTCTGCTTGTAGATTATAGACATCCTGTATGGACCTAATTCCATTACATAGTTTGCTGTCATCTGCAAACATGTTCATATGCAGATTCTCTCATGGCCTGCCTATTTTCAGTATTGTAAAGGAATACTCAATGTTCTTTAGGAAAGGAGACTTGATGTAACTTTAAATTTTTGCTTAGTTTATTAAATTAATTGACACTTTCTCGACTCCAGCCATGAAGTTTCAATCGTGAGCAATCATGAGCAATGTTTCTTTATATTTTCTTGCACGTGATTGGATGTTCTTTACAGAGTTGAATTTTCATCATTTTCACTGCTCTAAGTAAAAATTCTGTTTCATGGTGATATTTTTTCCCAAATTCACCAAAAACATTTTTAGTAAATCAACTTCTTTGTCTTTCCTGACCTTGCACATTCCCTTTAAACATTTGGTTATCTACATGGATAACACAGTATACTTTGTGACGGTTGTGTAATCAGATTGTATTTTGTGTCTATAGGAAAAAAATATCTCAGAAATATTATGCCCAGTTTTCCCCCTAATTATTTGTTATAGTCTGTATTTTGGCTTGGTGAACTATATACAGCATAATCAGGGAATGTTTGCAAGAATATCAGATTTCATGTTTTATAAATGGAGCTTATGTGTTCAAAATTCATGTGTTGCATTTTTGTTTTATGTCAGTTACTTTATCAACATGAGGGACAGCCAGGTAGTTTGCAGCTTTAGAAGCGGTTCAGAAATGTAAGCCCTCTATTCCTCAAAGTACAGATTTCCCTTATATTTATTTTTTTAAATTGTCCACTTTAATTTAAGCATTACTGGATTTCTTTCTTCTGTTCTTTATAAACCTCATTTTATAAAATGCAGCAAGGAGCTACCAACGTTAATGTGTTTTATTGGACTCTGTGGCTGTTATGAGCAACATTTTTAGAGGCTGAAATTATCTAAACCTAAAGATATAGAAGATAGATACAGATTGCTGTTAGGGTTTGTTGGTCATGTAAAGTAGGATAAAGTAGGCACAGGATAAAAGTTAGTCTGGTAAGTATGTATGCTTTTATGCTAAATTTACATATTTGGTATGTGTTTTTATTAGTAACAAGAAAATAGCTTTTTTCCATTGCAGTGGGTAAATATTTTCTTCACACTTGATCTAGTTATCCTTCAGTTTAAAATCTATGGAGATTTGAATGATACACGGTTCCTGACCATAATTCACATGAAACAAAACAAACTCATAAAATGTAATTATTTGTTTCCATATTGTTTTAGTAAGGGCTCTTGGTGTTTTAAATTGATACTGAGTTTTCTAAAATTAATAATCCAACCAGGAGGCACTTTTGGAGTCTTACATGTTTCCATACAAAAGTTTTTAGGAGCTTTAGACAAAAACTGAAAATTAAAAACTTAACAGGGACAGGTGAGTATAAATAAGATTTAGTTCTGCTTTAAATATGGTAATACAGAACCTTTAAGTGCATATCCTTCTCTTATTTAGCCCTTAGGCAGAGATTTCAAATATCTAAAATAAAAGCGGGTTCATCCATCTTGTTAAAATCGTCATGGGTTTTTATTATTTATTAGTAGATATTCTTGATATTTTTCTTCTTATCACAGCATTCGAATTGCTCCTTGTGATGTGAAGAACCAGCCTAGCACAGCAGCTGGTCGCCAAACTCCATTTATTAGTGACTCGGTTCAACAAAAATCCTTCAACAGTGTGTATGATAACAGGTAGTGCCGCCCTGTTCGGTCATCTGATATTGCAATGTCTGCAGGTGCTTTCTGCTGGGCTTTTACTGACTTTCCTTACTGGCTTTCCTTGGCACCTCAATCCTAAACCAGTGCCACACAATTTGGGTGTTCGCTTTGTCTTTATTTGGTTATTAACTCTTTCTATTTTTTCATATTGTACTTCGGAATTTTAGTAACCCAATTATAATACACAGTTTCTATGTATGTACTATTTTAGCATGCTGTAGAATTCTATATATTTATCATAAAATGTATGGTCAAAACTGGAAACCCACACATTGACATTTCCCTGCTACAGTTCCCACACATGGAAAATATGGTGAGCACTTCAGTGTTCTCCCCAGAAATTTTTTTCAGCCGGGTGGTAGGAAGCTGTAGCCGGGTGGTAAAAAAGGGGGTGTGGCAACACAGAGCAGCTTCACTGAGATCCGAGGATGAGAGCTGCCGAGAGCTGGGCGGGGTATTCAAATCAGCTGGGCGGAGCAACCGGCTAAAAAGCTCTGGGGAGAACTATACACTATGCACTTCAACACTAGGCAGTGTTGAAGGCTGCCATTGCTGACCCCTTTTTCCAAAAGTGGTGGTTGCCTTGTTGTTTAGCTGTTCTAATGGCTTTAGTACTTTGAGTCACTAACTCAGATAAAGTATTTTAAATCAAGTTGTTTGACTTGTTGCATGCTTTCTGACCCACATGATTAAACTTAAAGCATACCTAAATTTAGAAATTTCATTTTAGATAAAAGGGTAGACAAAGGTGCTCCTTCTGCGCATGCCCCAGCATTTTAGGCATGCGCAGAAGGAGCCTTTTTGTCAAAAGGAAAACAAATTGCCGATCTCACGCATGTGAAGCCGGAGGAAGAGAAGATGGCGGCGCCCGGAGCACCGGTCCGAAGATGAATGCCGGGATGACGCGATACCTGTAGAAAGACACCTCTGGCTGGATCAGACTGCCCTGCGGGATTGAAGTTAAATGTATCTTTGTTGTTATGGGCACTTTTGAGTTTTTAATATATCCGCATGATAACCAGGCAATTAGAATGTTAATGAGAAGGTCAGAAATGGCAACACTCATATTTCCTTTATCACAAATCTTTCTTTAACTTGTTACCCACCAAAAAGTTGTTTGTTTATAAAGGGAATCATATAAAGCTTTACCTACCTCTTGGGTATTTTTGTTTTTGCATATTTGCAATATTGCTATCAGAAAAGATATTTAGTAATCTCTGTACGGCAAAACACTAAGGTGTAAATGCGCCATAAGCTGTGTTTTTTTATGCATCCCTTCGGCAAAAATATTGTGTTATGTAAGAGTAGTAGGAGAAAAAAATGGTCTCTGATATTTTAGTGTGAAAGCTAACAGGGCATTCTTCGTTTTATTATGATTTTTTAACGAGTCCTATACTTTGGAAGAAAATTCGGCATCTTTCAATAGTCTTTAGACATGGGGCTTATAAGCCAAAAATGAAACTTCAAGTGAAATCTACTTTTATTTGGAAACCCACATTCCAGACATCATAATTGCCTCACACTTTGAGAAGAGTTCTGGCAGAAACAAAGAACCTTTTATTATGGGCAGGGTATGTGTTTTCTGGGAAATCATATCTTTAAACTAAGAACTGTTTCTATGGTTACAAGAAACTATTCTATTACTAGAAACTGTAGTTTTCTTTCCTGTAGCTATTATTTTTAATATGACGTGCATGTGCAAGGTCCACTCATGAAGAATTATTGCTTGGCCCATACTTTGTAATGCTCATGCTATGTGACATTCACGTTGGATTGTCCATGGTCCCTTTAAATGGTCCATTTAAAGGAACTGCATAGGCAGTTCTCTTCTTGTCAGAAAGTCGATTCAGAGGGCCTCATCCAGCAAACCTGGAATGGTTTTTTAAAGGTCATTTTGTTATTTAACAAATGTTTTCAATCCTGGACCAGATCCATTACAGGTTTGCTGGATCACCCAGCTTCACTGTGGAAAGTGTATCCTCTCCAGTCTTGGAGAGCTTTAATAAAATAGGCCCAGAGAGTAGAATATAGTAATTTCCAGGATTATCTGGGATTGTCTGGATATTTGGATACACAGTATACATGCCTTATAAAAGAACCCTTGTTTCCCAAGCAAATAGTGAATGTCTTGACTGTGTTAACCTGTGTAGTTCCACAGGGCCACATCTTGAGGTTAGGACAGCCAGTTCTGATACTTTTGCTGTTGAACCCATTGATTATGGTTTAACAACTGGTTTTATTATCTGTATAGTCTTTCCAAAAATGTGACTGATTATTAGGTTATATAATAAATATTAAAAAGAAAATTATTCACAGCCCTACCTATGTATTTCTGACTCTTTTTTGCATTGTTTAGTTAAAAGGGAAATTGTTTTATCATTTATAATTTATTATACAATATTTTAAAGTCTTTCATATTTGCAGGTAGTAATTTTCTGAGCTGAACCTTTTAGCCCTGAAAGAGTTATTTTGCGCAAATGTTTTTATTTAGGTCCGAATAGCAGTAAACATCTGGTTAGACAGGCTGCTTGAAACCTCATTACTCCCTATTCACATCCAATGATAAGAATCTTTTGGTTTCTTAACTTTGTCTGTTTTATTCCCTAGGACATCATTTTTTTGGTTGCTTACTTTCCTATAATGATGTCTCGATTTCCCTGATCAACTCATGCTTCATCATTGACATCATTGACATATGGCCTTGCTATGCAATGTTCGGTGCCTTTAGAACATGTGAAATTATTTGGGCTATCTAGCATAATGCAAAAACTAACTTTCAAAAAGGGGATATATGCATAGGGGCTTTTGAGCTATTGAGAGCAAGAAATGCTAATGGTAAAAAAGCAATGGAAGGGCCTGTGCTATGCTTCTTTGTAGTGCTTTCTGATGAGTGGTAGTTGGTGATGGGTGGTTTTCACATGTGTAAAGAAGTTAGCTATTGTATTCTTTGTTTATATGGCAGAGTTAGAGATTAGTGCAAATTTAGCGTTACACTTTTTTTTCCTTAAATGGCTGAATTTACTTATAAACTGTAGGTAAATGTGTGTGTTAATGTTCCTAGTTATATTTTTTGTATTAAGTACTGGTTTTGTTTTTCTTAATAGTAAACTAGTATTATAAAGAAGCCTGAAGTTTTGTTTGTATTGTATCTGAAAGAATTCAAAATATTGCAACACTATAAGTGACAAGCTTGCAAATACTTTATTGCATGGCCTTGTTGATTATTTTTTTGTTAAAAGATTTTTTTGTGTTTAAAGTAAATATCTTTTCAACTTTTACATAGGGGCTCAAGTGTTCCAGAAAACGACCGATTGGCCTCTGTAGCATCAGAACTCAAATCATCCGAATTTAAATCACTTAGTCGTCACTCAAGTCCTACGGAAGAGAGAGAAGGTAAATCATACCTTAGAAAATGTTATGCAAGTCAAGCATTGGTTACATGAGAGATTATGGATTGTATTGTAGATCAGTTTAGGCAACAGTTTTTGTTAGTGTTAATTTGTCTGAACCCCTGTTACTTTTGCTAGACAACTTGGTCTGCATGTAAATATGAATGAAACAAACGGAAAAAAAAAATGAGCTGAAATACTGTATACTTCAACTGCATAGCATTTATCAGCAACAAGCAGTTTTATTTATTTATTTATTTATTTTTTGCATCAGTGGACCTTTGCTAAGGTTCTATGTTATCCTCTGGCAATTACTTAATAATCAAAATAACACCATAAATGTCAATGTCATATTTTTTTTTTAGAACCAACTTATCCTAAAGGGGATCAAGGAGGATCTACACGTCGAAGTTGGGAACTTCAGACTTTGATTAGTCAGACTAGAGGTAAGACATACCATCTCTTTTAAAATATTCTGGCACTCTGTCAATTCAGGACAAGTAAATAGTTCTTTTGATAGGCCACCCAACCCTTGCACTGATATTTACCTTCCCTGCCACCCTGTTTGCCTATGGATGCTTTGAGTAATCACTGTAATCATCTGTGTCAACACTTAGTTAGTGATCTAGTCCAAGTTAGTATTCCTTCTTTTAATTTGCCACTCAGGTCTGAATACTACATCCTGCAAAGGAGGTCACATGCTTCCCATAAACAGAATATGTTTTAATCCTTTTCAAAAGCTGTTTAGTAAAAATAACAAACCGTACTCAACACTGTTGTTTTATTTCTGTAGATACAGCAGCCCGACAACGCCCAATTGAGACTATTCAGAAATCTGTAAAGATATTTGAAGAAGAACGATACAGAGAAATGCGAAGAAAAAACATAATTGGCCAAGTCTGTGACACCCCTAAGTCATATGACAATGTTATGCAT
The DNA here is from genome assembly GCF_032062135.1 of Pyxicephalus adspersus. Lineage (NCBI taxonomy): Eukaryota > Metazoa > Chordata > Amphibia > Anura > Pyxicephalidae > Pyxicephalus > Pyxicephalus adspersus. The sequence continues at coordinate 94,439,380 of NC_092861.1, forward strand.
GTTGGGCTTAGGAAGGTGACATTCAAATGGCAGAGAGGAAATAAAATTGGTATGTTCGCACTCAGCTTTCTAAAGACATTGTAGTTTTTAATCTTTTTTTTATCAGTCTGTTGGTTTAAAAGTCTTGTCACAATTTATTTTAGAATAGTCTATTTGCACAGAATTGAGGGAGACTCTAGGGAAGTGCTGGCTGTTCACATTTCAACTCCTTGTGTAAATCCATACAACTCAGTATATGCTCGCAAGAGTGCATGAGGTTTTGCACTAATAACCTATGTGTCTGGAGACCAGGAAGTCAAGAGCTGAAACATTTGTTTTTGACCAGATAATAGTTGTGTTGTATGTGTGTAGTATCTTCAGCTAGTCACCCCCCCCCCCTGTCAATATTGCTTGGACCAGAAAAGTGGGGATAGACCCATGAAAGCTTGTCCTGAAAATGTAACTGTTATTTCACATAAAACGTCCAGGACAGTACTTAACTTTAGATTTCCAATTTCTGTCTATGCCAATTACAGTGGTTAGTAGAAAGGACAGCATTAACCTTGTGGATACAAAGACCTTAGGAGACACCTGCCAGAGGCTTACACATACTCCACTGCAACGTTTAGGAACAACTCACACTTGGTAGCTGGTAGTACACCGCAGTAATGTATCTGACCTTTTTTTGTAATGTGGTGCACCATAATCCATGCTATGGATGTGCTGCATGGATATGTGCTGCATGCTACTGTACAGTGTTATGGGGTGCCATATACAAAGGATGTGTTGAAGGATTTTGCTACAGATACAGTATAACTTTGTAATAAATACTAAAAGAATACAGCTTGGATTCATGGACCAGCACTGAAACCCTATCTGCTTTTGACAATGTCTTTTTTTTTTACTTTACAGGTGAAGGCCAGTATGGGAAAGTTTACACCTGCATTAGTGTTGACACTGGAGAGTTGATGGCAATGAAAGAGGTAAGTAAATTTGATTTCATACATTGATTTTTGCATTTTCTTAGTTATTCATGTATAGTGACCTTTTTTATTTTACTTCAGCAAAGTGTTGAATGGAGCTTTGCTTCAGCCAAGGACTTCTTTTTTTATGTAATTTTGCAAAGTTTAACTACTTTCTGTAGTGATTTTGTTCACTGTGATTCAACGTCAAAAGAGATCCTCTCAATGATTTCAAGTAATTACAATAAAGCTCAAATAATAAAATTTCATATGTCTAAGTTTGTTGACTGGTGAAGCCAAATTTATTTTTCAAGTTGAATATTTTTTAAATGGAGGTCACTCATGCAGTCAAGTATAAAATGCACATTTCTTGAAAGTCCAACTTCAGTGAGTCGGTATCATAACATACTTACACAACTACTACAACAGCTTACACAATTAGAAAAAAATCAACTTCTGGAAAAGGTTTTTGAAAAGTCAGGGGAGGATAGATGAATTTCTGAATCACTGATCATGCAATGAAATTGATGTAGCAAAGTAAAGTAATGGATGGCATAGCTGTACATCTGCCAAGAGCAGAAGGCCTGTGGCTACTGTAAAGTAGTTAAAAGCCTTAATGGCTACAATTGGAGATCTCTCTCTCTCTCTCTCTCTCACTCTCACTCTCTCACAGAAATCAGTTAAGTTAATGCTTTTTAATCCTCCCTTTAAGATCCGCTTTCAGCCAAATGACCATAAGACAATCAAAGAAACTGCAGATGAACTGAAAATCTTCGAAGGCATCAAACACCCAAATCTCGTCCGATATTTTGGTGTAGAACTGCACAGAGTAAGCATTGTGACCTTATGTGAAGCTGTCTGTTTTCAGTATTCTTTTACAATATTTTAAAAAGTATTACACTTTTTGCTAATAATATATGTTTTATTGTTATTGCACTTGTAACTTTTAATATATTCTGAACAAAAGTATTTATTCTCTAACTGTAATGTCTTATGACACCTTATGGGATAGTATGGTTTACGTTGAGTGGCGTAGTTTTTTATGCTACTTGTAATATTTTTACTTGACTTTCACAAAAGCAAAGAGGTTTTTAGTGATACAGCAAGCTCTGTATTTCCAGAAATCATTCAGCTTTTTAGATTGGATTGACATTACTTTGAGAACATCTCTTGAGAAGAGTTTAAGGGGGATATGATCACCCTGTATAAATATATAAATGGTCCATATAGGGAATTCTCTTCCCAATTATTAATTTAGAGATAATTTTTTTCCCGTTGAAGCAAATTGTACCAGGGTTTTTTTTGCCTTCCTCCGGACCAACTGTGTCCATAGGGTTTTATATCTGGGATATGTTTATTTCCCTAGTGGTTGAACTTGATGGACTTATGTCTTTTTTCAACTCGACCTACTATGTAACAATGAAGTCACAACTCCTGATCTGATGTGTTCCAGCTAAGTGACATAACATATTACAGGGAGTGCACTGTTTTTTCTATTTTGGTAAGCCCAAAAACTTGCTTTGTGAGGAAATGGGAAATAAAGCACAATCTTGCGCAATGTTGAAAAACAAAAAGCAGAGCTGGCCTAGGTAATCTACAAATATGGCTGCCCCAAGTCTGTAAGCACTGTACTTTTAAAGTTTTGAGTGCATTGCACGGATATACATCAGTTTATATATTCTACATTTGAAAAAGCTATAAAAAATCAATACTAGCCATTGACATTTTTTCATCATTTCATAATAAAAGGTCTGTTATATATTGTAGTAAAAACAAACAAATGCTTTACAGCAAACACAAAGCCATTTTATACTTACAGTATATTGTTAGGTGTCGTAAAGCAGCAGTCAAGATTCTTATTCACAATGTAACTTTACAAATAAGGTGGTGTTTTCCTGGTTTGGGTTCCTTTTTGGAGGATGATTGAATCTTTTGGAATGAGCGTCGTTTAAACCTCTCTTTAGTTTTGTATAGTAACACATTTTCCTTAGCACGAGAGTAATACATTTCTTTCTCTAAATCCAGGAAGAAATGTACATTTTCATGGAATACTGTGATGAGGGTACTTTGGAGGAAGTTGCTAGGCTTGGACTTCAGGAGCATGTTATACGGCTTTATACTAAGCAAATCACCATTGCAATAAATGTGCTTCATGAACATGGTATTGTTCACCGGGATATAAAAGGTAAATAAGGGCTACCAGGTTGTGTGACATTTGGATTTCTATTTTTGTGATTTTGGTATATACCAGTCTGTTCATTGTCGCATAAATATTCAGCCTATTTTGAGTTATTTTGTAAAAAAATGAGTACATAATCTTACATTATGCTCTGTTGGAGTAAATCTGCATATTTTACATTTCATTTCATATCATTTAGTTCTTTAGTATATTGCAGTGCATTCTGAAATACATGCTGTCAAATTAAAGAAAATACTTAACCTCCTGAGCATGTGTGCTTATAAACATAGGAAAACCATGCTATGAATTTTATACAAGAATATAAAGCTGGATGTATATTTTCTAACATACATATGTTTAAAAACCATTTGCTGGTTTTGTCCGGGACATAATTAAAAATCCAGCGGATGTTTATAGTACATATATTCAGCCAAATATAGAGTTCTCAATACACCCTGAGCAGTAGCAATTCAGGAAAATTTGCAATACACAACATAAATGACAATGTTGTACATTGCAACATTGCCTTTTGTGTACTGTGTGTGTTTTTTGTATTGACATAAACATATATATTGGCTTCTTACAGTTTTCTTATGCAGATTGCATTTAATATAACTTTCCAGGTGCAAACATATTTCTTACATCTTCTGGACTCATCAAATTGGGAGACTTTGGATGTTCTGTAAAACTAAAAAACAATGCACAGACCATGCCTGGAGAAGTCAACAGCACACTGGGAACAGCAGGTAAACTTTGAAGCTTTCTGTGTAATTTCTCCTAACTCTGGGGTCATTATTAATTATTTATTACTGAATCCTTAATATTGTTAATAAGGTTTTGACACTGCCACGTTTTTCACTTGCGTTCAAACACTAATGTAGGTGCATATTTATTTCTAGCTAAAATAGTGCAGTACATTTATTTATATATTTATATGTATTTATAACCCAAAGACATCCACACACTTTTGTCTTGGTGACAGTGTTCTGGGATGGGAAGTCTGCAGTTTAAAATATGAGAACTTCTTATTTTACAAAAATATAATCTGAATTTACCTATATTTCTGCAGCATACATGGCCCCAGAAGTTATCACCAGAGCAAAAGGAGAAGGACATGGACGGGCAGCAGATATCTGGAGTTTGGGCTGTGTGCTGATAGAGATGGTTACAGGCAAGGTGAGATGATACCGTACACTGGAGCATGTATATAAAGACAAATGTAGGTCCCTCTGTCAGTATGTGCCAACCCCCTGCCCTGTTGCCACCACCATCAAGTGATTGGTTGCCTCTTGTACACTTTTATACTCCCTCTCCCTACCTTTCACACATTCACTAAAATGACTCTTAAAGGACTCTCTCCCCTTCAATTGCATTGCATTTGTTTGTCATTTAAGTGGTAGACCCTTTGTGACATGACCCTGAACAATCCTTATAAGTACAAAAGTTCTGTAGTAAGCTGTATTTCTTTTGTAGCCAAAAAAGTTGTATAAATGTTTTTCCCCCTCCCCTTTAGCGACCATGGCATGAATATGAACACAACTTTCAGATAATGTACAAAGTAGGAATGGGACACAAGCCCCCTATTCCTGATAGAATAAGCCCAGAAGGAAAAGATTTTCTTTCTCACTGCATGGAAAGTGATCCAAAGAAACGATGGACAGCTAGTCAGCTCTTGGACCATCCATTTGTTAAGGTTTGTGAAACTTTAAATAATAATTAAAATATTTTAATTATAAGATTGAATTACTATGACTGATAGTTGGTTTGTACATAGATGCCATTCAGAGAGCTGCAAAATATTTAAAAATTGTTATTGTGTGTGTGGTTCCATTCTATGTCAATATATGCAAAAAGTATAAATATATGACTGCATTCAGTCCCCGGTGAATTATATTTAGCAAGGAAATATAGTATTAATATAATTTTTATTATTTTTAGTGTTTTTTTCTGCTCTCCTTATCTTTTTTCCTCCACACCATGGTTCCATATCGTTTGATGACTATAACTCTTTGGAAGGAAGTAAGGGAATGTGGAGTTAAGAACAATGGTGTTGCACAAAAATGTATTCTTAAAGCAGCCATAAAATGTATCTACAGTCAAAATGTTCCTAAAGTCATGGAAAACTCCACCTTTCACCACACGCATAGAAACTGGCAGCTATTTGCCTTTTTTCTTGCCCTAACAATTGTATAAGTGAATTCCCCATCACTCTTTTGTTCTTTGGTAAATGATCCCCAGTACAAGCGTCTACTTCAGGCCAGTCATAGACAGAAAGATGTATCATCTTCCCTTAATCTGTTGTGCCAGGCCTTAATTCCTTTTTTTTTTGTTTTCCTCCTCACAGATTTGCATGACTTATTTCCATGCATGTCTTAACACCTCCTTTTTCTCTTGAAAAAGAAAAAGATAGGCCAGGCAGAATAGAAATTTCCATGGGTCTGTGAGCAAAGCAGAGCATACGTGTGAATTATTCCTAAATGGGCTCCTGAGTGTTGTTTTAAACTTTTACAGATGAGTACAAGATCAGGCCAGACGGTCACAAAAATAGTGCACAAATAGAACAGCATTCAAGTATATGTTTAATTAGGCCTGTGGAACAAGAAATGTAGTTCAATAGGCACCCAAACCTTATCTTCGTTTTATTACTCGCACTCGTACTCGCAAGTGGTAAATCAGTAGTCACGGGGACCTTTAACAATTACTCGCATTCTTTTGTTGTAGTAATACAGATTACCCTGCAGTCTTAAAGGGATAGAGAACATGGGCACATAGGAAGAAAATAGACAAACCTAATATTTCATTATAATGTCTCTTCTGGTTGGCAGGTTTGCACAGATGAAGAATGAAGCTGTGGAGGAGATATGGCCTAACATATTTCAGCAAGTCATCTCTTAATCACTACTGTATGTAATATTTACATGAAAACTAAGCTGGGGCACGCAGTGCAACATTGTGTATTACCATGATTTAAGATTGCTCAGATGATGGGCATCACTTGTCCTCCTGCTGCTGCTCTTGTATGTGTTAAATGGCACATGTTCTCCATGTGACAGCGTCCCTGCACATGTGTTTTTGTTTTTATAAAAGCTGCATGTGAAGTGCCATTACTACTGTACATGGACCATTGTGTTTTACTTTGTTCTTCAGCTTTTTATTTCTCATATGAATGAGAACTGTAATAAAATGTACTGTTTTGACATTTTCAGACTCTGATGCAAGTTAGTATTACCGCTGAGCATTCTAGACCTTGTAAAATGTTTTACTGTTTGTTGTGTACACTGTGAATGTGTCATTTTATGGCAAGCTTCAGATTTATTATCCAAGAAAAGATAAAATGAAATTGGAAGAACATTTTCTTAATAAATGGTTTATTTTAGGATGTTTATTGGTGTGTTATTTCCAGTTACCCAGTAGTGCAAACATTTTCTAATTGTTAAATTTGGTATATTGCAAATATTTCTATGGATATGCAGATGCTAATTACATAAAAAGTATTCAAAATCCAACCTAATTTTCAGGGATCTCCGGTCCCCACCATAATTTACATTTACCTCCAGTGGTGTTGTATGTAGCTGGAGTCAGAAAAGGTCTAGGCATTTTTACACATATCTGTACCCAATACAACAGTTGGCAGATTAGCAGTTCTTTTAAGTGGTGAATACATTATACTTCTTTCTTTTTTTATTCACTAATATACACCTCCTGCCCTAGACCAGCACTCACTCTTCTATGTCTAGACAGCAGAAGCAGAGAAACCTCTTCTTGTCTGTATAACACTGATTTGCTGGGTTCTGTAGTCCCCAGATTGATGTAACGGCTAAATATGCAGTGAAGGAAGAGCGAGTAAAAAGTTAAAAAAGCTGGTCACTTTTTTTTAAAATTTCAAACAAATATAACAAAACCCTTTTATTAGTATATTGAACAGATAAAATAGTAAAGCGATTTACATTTCCTTTAAAGAAGAAAGAAATAACTTGCTGCAACCCTTGTCAGTATGTGGGAGTTTTTAAATATTGTCTGACCTAAGCCTGCATGGGGAGTTCATGTGCAACATGTACAGTATATGTTGTCAACATATCACATACATACATGTACAATAAGGAGCATCACACAGGTGATGTACCAACAGAGCATCTTGGTTCATATGTAGGATGATTTGAGATTTCTCCTAAAGCATATGTTAGTCATCACATGTTTACACCATATAACGATTAATAATACACATGTTCCTTTTCAGAGGTTGGTCGGACCATCTACATGTGCATTGGTTGCACTGCTCAGAAGGCGAGTCTGATTATGCTGCAATAAATTAGGTAAAAAGTAATTGTAAACTGCTGCCACCTAGTGTGCTTTATGAGACACTACCAACAAGCAGTCACAAGTGTATGGCCTAAATCGGAGATGCTCAACCTTACAGCCTGTTGGTCAAATCCGGCCCACGGAGCTGTCAGATCTGGCTCTCTGCTTTTTGTCTTGCAGGGGATGGGGCACTTGCATCTTCTATGTTTCTCTATGAGATCATGCTGTCAGGAGAGGGAGCTGCTTGTACTGTGAGATAATCCCAGCAGCAGCATGAGTGTTGTGTCCAAGTAGCTGTCATTATCCCCATGTATAAATCCTCATATCTTCTTCACTGATTTAATATTACATTTATAAAATTTCCCTACATTTAATTCATCAACACATGCCACGTTCCGATGTGGAATTATTAGTATTTCAAGCCATATATGTATATTTGGGACTTTAAAGGCACCATATATTAAACATTTCTCAATGTCCACAGTTTTTTTTTTACATATGAATTTATTATTGGTGTCTCTAATGGAGTTTATATGACAAAAAGATTAATATAAAACATGTTAATAAAACATAACAGCATGTATACAAACATGCATGCTCTCTTTTAGCATGCCACTAACAGAGACATGCTATCCTCAACTTCCTCCTTCACTGACTAGAAATGTGAAATTTTCTAGGTACACTGGGGAAGAAGAGCTGCTACTGAAACAAATTTAAGCCCTCCACACATACCAAGTTGCCTGATACAGGGTCACAAACATAAAATCCTAACAACAATCAAGGATATTTCCACATTAAGTGGGGCAATTTCAGGACCAGGGTCCCCCAATTGAGTTTGCATGTTGGGGACCCCCTGGGGGACACTCTCATGGCAATGAACGTTAGAGTACTGCAATTTGTCTGTGCGTTGTGGTGCCCCTTAAAGTTCACAAAACTTCAAGGCCGCATTCAGGTTGGAGGTGAGGTTGCAGTGTGGTTACCCGTTCCTTCTGCCATTAGTCCCTGGCTCGGGGAAGACACTCAGGATCTCTCACTATTCTAGTTTTAAATATACATTTTTAAAGTTTATTTGCATTGTGGCCCGCGAGTTTTATCCTAATGTCAACAGCGGCCCCTGTATGAAAAAAGGTTGGGCCACTGGCTTAAATGAAGCCCCTGAATCTCAACATGCATTAGTAATGATAAGCACGTTTTGCAATCTCCCCCACTAGATTTGGATTGTATAGCGAACCACTGGAGGCTAGCATTCTTATAGGAATCATTTGTTCACTGTTCTATTTACAGTAACCTGCTTATGTTGTATGGAAAGAATCTAATTTTAAGGGTAATCAAAACAATGTTGTCCCACCCCCAGTGTTAGAATCTATTAACTAGGACTGGTCAGTGCTAGTTGCAGAAAAGACCTGTAACTGGATGTTATCTGGTGAATATACACATCAGCAACATAGTACCTGAGCATTTGCTGCTCTGCTTGCAGCATCAGTCTGCTGTAGGAATAGGTGTTTGGAAGGAGTGGAGAAATCACACTGCTTATTGGAGTCTCCTGGGCAATTGCAACCTGAACACAGTTGTTGTACAGCAAAAAAGCAAAAAAAAAAAAAAGGAAAATAGAAGAAAGGATGGAATTCACTTTTATAGGTATTGGTCTGCTCTTTATAACACAGGTCAACAAAAAAATTAGTTGTGATAATCATCAGAAACCACATCAAACTTTTCTGAATCAGAAAAAAATTCAAACAGATTTCAGATGTTTTCAGTTTTTCCCTAACACGTACAGTTCCTGAGTTATGAGTATTATTGTAGTTAACATTGTATGTGCATGTATTTTGTACTAAAACGTAAGCACCAGTGAAGTGAATGTTAATACATCTTCAGTGTGAAGTAAAATAAACCACACTGTGGTATAGATCTACTGGACAGTGGCAGTCAGGTACCATTGTTACTTCAGAAATGTTTAGAGTATGATTTTCTTGTGTACTCTTTGTCTGGATTGTTGCAGTACAGCATCCGGCAGTAGGCAGCCATCATACTTTCATTCCAGGAAACCTTGGTAGCAGGTTTCACCAGGACATTAACTGAATGTCCTGGTGAAAACTTTTCCTTGTTCCTCAGTCACCATACCAAGATTTTCCGTGAAGAATTCCAGATGTGAGTGCAAGAAATGTATTTTTGACATGCGACAACCTGGTTTTTGGTATGAATCAAGCAGATTCTGAACTCCTTCCTTAAATGCAGGAGACTTATGGGTGCCCAGGAAATTTTCACAGACTTGATCTGTGGCCCTATAAATATCGCTTCCTTCATTTTTGCAGTGCTTATGTTTGGAAACTTCTCAACAAAGTACTGAAAACCCATAGAGTTTGATTTACCCATGGCCTTTACAAGGTTCTTCATCAAGTTTAACTTGATATAGAGAGATGGCAAAAATATTTTATGCAGATCAACCAGAGGCAGAAACTTGACACTGCTTGTTCCGGGCTTAAAGGTATCTCTTGGTAGCCAATCACGTTTGACACGTAGTCAAACTACGTGGTCTCCAATCTACGTGGTCTCCACGTAGATTGGCTCTCCCACAGGCATAGGACACAGCAATATTTTGTAAATCCTCTTTGCATTCTCATCAGCAAGCCAATGACCTTTAGATCCCCACAGATGTTCCACTGGTGTTTTATACTGGATTGCGTCAAGTAGTAACTTCATGTTGTCATAGGACTCCTTTAGGTTAACGGTAAACTTGGTTTGTAATTACCAATATGCAGTAAGACTGCTTTCAAGCTTCTTTTAGGGGAATCAGTGAAGATACGCCATTCAGATGGAACATGCTCTTGTGACAAACTGTTAAAGAGTGCATTTATTTCATGACAGTAGCACAGTGAACCATCACTAGTGAAGAACGTTGTCAAGTTATATTGGTTATAATAGGTATTTTGTTTTTTGTAGTGAGTTACACCCTTTGCAAGCAAGTACTTCTGTTTAAGCTTTGAAGCAAGAAGTTCTGCTTTGTCTTTGAAGAAATTTAGATCACAAACGAGATCATTCAGTTCTGCTTCTGTAAAGGTCTCTGGTTCTGAATCTTCATCGGCTAAGTAGTCAGGATCAGATGATTCGGGGTTGTAACTGGCTGCAACTCCAGCACATTCCTCATCACCTTCTACAGAAGCAAGTCCATTATGTGGCGGTACTGGAACTGGCAATGAATCATCATTGGGGAACAGGCCTAATTGCAGAATGGAGGCTGGGATATACAATTTTGTGCTTAGTTTTACCTGACAATCCACTTTTGTTGACACGCCAAAAATAGCAGTCGATTAGATGTTCTACGGTTCTCTCCACACCATTGGGATTGCAAATGGCATTGCTGCTTTACGCAGATTTAGCCAGTCACGCAGTACGTTGAAACAACTTGTACAGATGACATGTGGAGCCCAAGATTTATCCTGGTCACCAAGTGGACAGCCGAAATATAATTTGTAAATCTTTTTAAGTTCTGTGGTAATTTGGTGACATGCTTTCGTCGTGAACGAACCACACACATAACAGAAACTGTCTGGCTCATTAAGGCAATTTCTAGGCATGATGACAAATGAAATCAATCGCAATCTAAATCACAGTTAGTGTGGTCTCTAACCTTAAAAAAAGAAAACTCGTTAGATGTTGTAATATGTTAAGGCTATTTCTAATGAATTTCACACAATATATAATTAGCTGCATCACAAAAACTAGACATGCTAGAGAAAAAACACAGATTTGAAATCCACATCAAAAATACTACAGAGCCCACATAACATTATATCTGATGGAAATGACATGTTGACCTGTGTAATCTTCTGTGTTTTTAAAGTCAGTAATACAAGCTTGTTGCAGCAGGAACTCATACTGGTGTAAATTTCATACATTTTTTAACCTTATCCACCTTCTGTCTTCTGAACAAAATATAAACTTTTACTATAAGGTTATAGAACTTTAGAGCAACTGTGAGTTCTCTGGTTATTATTTCCCATGGGAAAGAAATTCATCTATAAAAACCTGTTTCTGGGAAAAATAGCACCTAGCCACATTATTTTATTCAGGAAAACGGAAAACCAAAGCTAGCCATTTCAAAGCTAGAACAATATTATTTTATTTTTCTGTCCTAAAAACCACAACCTTCCACAGCAAGAAACTGAAATTCAAGCTGAAAATCCATGCAAGTATTTTTTTATTTAAAGCTGTGCTGTGCAAATTCATTTGCTTTTAATGAATTATGAAGATTGTCTAAGTTTAAGTGTGAAAGTTCTCTAGAGACCATTTCAAATGAATTACATTTCAACTAATTTCACTTGTTCTTTTTACCACAGGAGATCATCAAAATTAGACAGAAAACAGCATGTGGGCTGACATTTTGAAATCCTTAACAGTTTTATGTGGTGCATTTCTCATATCTGTTCTCACAATGGGCAAATATAGCCTTAGTAAAACTAGACATAAAGGGTCATCCCAACTAAAACAGAAATTTTAGCTTTTGCAGGATAGTGGAAGGATAACTCACCAGAAACTGTCATATATCCCTTGTCACATAATTGATGAGCTGTCAATAAATTAATCTGACCATTTTGAGATGTGGGTGATCCCCCTGATGTGCTAGTTGCCTAGCTCATTTTACATTAGACGCAAGTGCTTATCCTCCCCAAACAAATAAAATCATACTCTCATTTATTCAGGTTGCAAGCTCGGGGTGGGTAAGTGCTGGTCACTGCAAATATAATTACAAATGTGTAAGAGGGCAGCACAGCAGAAAATCCTCACTGTTAGTGTATCCAAGGCTTATTAGAAATGATGCTAACTGCAGCTTAAATATAACATTGATTATAGCGTAGGGCTTGTTTCAGGCAAACATTTATTTTTACAAATTTTGCAAAGTTATTACTGTAAGAAAATCTGCTGCTGCTATTTCTATCTGGTTTCTGTCTGCCATTCTAAAGTTTCAAAAATATCCATAGGCCTAATTTACTAAACTATACTGCGTGTGTTACTTGCTATAACATTTGTCATTTTTAGATTGTCATAATTTCCTTTTATTGCAAATAAATGAGCAAATAGGAGTTACAGTTTTGTTAACTAAGCTTTATGTTTTTCAAGCTTTTCAAAACTC
>NC_092861.1:94454581-94455781 GCF_032062135.1 Pyxicephalus adspersus
TGCATATGTTACCAAATAAAACTCAACATTACAAAATAAAATGGATACAAAAGTAGAAACTTAACGGGAGATAACGGTCAACATGAAAAAAAAAATGCCTTGACACAGGCAACATAACATGTCCAGGGCTTCTGATTTTTTCTGTGTATTAAAATCTAACACTTGGATCAAATAGTATTGCTTTGCCTATTTATGCATTTTAAATTCTAATTTGCTATAACACGGGAGGAAAATTAATTGTTTTCGGTGTTGTCTGCTTCACACCTAAAACCTACAGTATATTTTACACTAATTTAATATATGTAAACCTCACAAAGCATTTGTTTGCTTTTTTTATTTGATTGTGCCTCTGTTTATATGTTTGTAGTTTGCTACTTATTTTTCCTTATTACAGGGTCCAAAATGAAAAAGCAAAGTTAATTATCTGCCCGTGCTGCATTTTTAATCCTAAATTTCATGTTTTGCCTAAGCTTTTTATTCAAATTCATAAAAAGTATACAGTACAACCATGGTATATCTTTCTAATTCGTTTATGGTTAATTTGTAAAAAAATCTAACTGTACTGAATTAGGTGAATCATTCACAAGTCATGTTATCTATCTTGCAGGCTAGGATAACAGCTGAAATCTATGCATACTTATAAAGTAAAAAGTGTTTTAGAGGCTTGCCGATGCAATTACTGGATAAACATGATATCTCCTCTAAAGGACTGAGCTTTTCTTCAACTTGCCACCTTGGAAGAAGGATGTTTAAACCACAGTCGTGGAGGTAGACCATTTTAAAAACTATAAAGGAAAGAGATATTGTTATAAATAGTAATGTTACAAAGCAATTAATTCCTTATTGAAGATTTAACTGTCAGTCACAATTGATGTAGTGTGATTAACCCTCTTACACAAGTATTTTCTGTGTTTTGGAACGAACATTGCAGTATGAACTTGGAGTAAATCCTGAATCCTACTTTTATATACTTTACTTAATTTATTAAAGTATATAAAAATATTACAAGTAATACTTTTCTAATATTAAAGTCAGACAAGTATATAAAAATTGACTTGAAAACATCCAGAATTATAAGGATTTCAATGATTTTTCCTTAAAGAAAAACAATTGCCACTTCTCTGACTGGCCTCAAATGTTCTTTTCGGGGGTCTTTGGTACAATTTCTCAGGAAAAGGCCTAAACTTAAGCTTTAAATAC
>NC_092861.1:94456668-94459095 GCF_032062135.1 Pyxicephalus adspersus
TTAGGGCTTATTTTCAGGAGATGTCTTATTTTTCTCACAAAAAACTCTATATTTATTCATGTATAAAAATCTATATTTACCAAAACCTGTAACCAATATTACAATTCTATGGAAAGATACCTCCGTGTTACCTGTGACCTGTCAAAATCACAGATTTCTTCTGTTATATACAAGAAGTCATGAATAAGAATGGACAAAAATGACTAATGAAAAAAAAAAAACACAGCTTGATAAGCAAACAACTGCAACATAACAAGCAAATGTGGTGACAATTAACATGTGACTCAGAGTAACATGCTGACCCAGAAACAAAACTTCCAAAGCTTTGTTGACCACAAACTGTAACCAATATAAATCTGAGTAAAAGCAAAAAAAAAAAAATCAATTGATAATTATGCATTGCTGCTAATGAACGAAATACTAGCAAGGACCTTTTGAAAAGAGAATCCACCAACCTCTTACTGCTAGTGTCACACCAGAGTACTGTAGGTTAACTAACCCTGCGATTTCTTCACCCCATGCTCCAGTGCTTTGAAAATCTCCTGCTCTCTCCTTCTTGGTATCCCTCCCTGTACCACGTGACCACACCCTCCGAAGAAGCCGATAGGGCTTACTTTGTGGTAGGTCTTATTTTCGGGGGAAAACGGTACATCTTCAGTGTGAGGTAAAATAAGGCACATTGTGGTATAGATCCACTGAACAGTGGCAGTCAGGTACCATTGTTTCTTCAAAAATGCTTAGAGTATGATTTTCTAGTGTACTCTTGGGATTGTCATAATACAGCATCCAGCAGTAGTCAGCCATCATACTTTCATTACAGAAACCTTGGTAGCAGTGCTCCATTAACTGAATGTCCTGGTGAAAACGTTCTCCTGGTTTGTCACTCACCATACCAAGATTTTCTGGAAAGAATTCTAGATGTGAGTGCAAGAAAATATTTTTATTGGTGGCCCTAAAAAAAAGTTCCCTTCCTTCCTTTTTGCACTGCTTTTGCACTGCACTGCTGTTTAGAAACTTATCAACTAGGTACTAAAAACCCATGGAGTTTGATTTAACCATGGCCTTTACAAGGTTCTTCATCAAGCCTAACTTGATATGGAGAGGTGGCAGTAATATTTTATGCGGATCAACCAGAGGCAGAAACTTGACACTTCTTGTTCCTGGCCTAAAGGTATCTCTTGGAAGCCAATCACGCCTGACATAATGGTCTCCCGTGAATAGGCCATCCCACAGCCATAGGAAACAGCAATATTTTGTGAATCCTCCTTGCATTCCCATCAGCAAGCCAATGACCTTTAGATCCCCACAGATGTCCCACTGGTGTGTTTTATACTGGATTGTTTCAAGTAGTAACTTCATGTTGTTCTGACTCCTTAAGGTTAATGAAATGGGCAATCGGTACACCCTTTGCAAGCAAGAAGTTCTGCTTTGTCTTTGGAGAGATTTGGATCATAAACAAGATCCTTCAGCTCTGCTTCTGTAAAGGTCTCTGGTTCTGAATCTTCATCGGCTAAGTAGTCAGGATCAGATAATTTGGGGTTGCAACATCAGTGCATTCCTCATCACCTACAGAAGCAGGTCCATCGTGGCGGTACCAGAACTGGCAATAAATCATCATGGGGAACAGAATCGGTGCTGGGATATACAATTTTGTGCTCAGTTTTACCTGACAATTCACTTTTGTTGACGCAGCAAAAACAGTAGTCAATTAGATGGTCTCGCGGTTCTCTGCACATCATCGGAATTGCAAATGGCATTGCTGCTTTATGTCGATTTAGCCAGTCACACAGTCCGTTGGAACAACTAGTACAGATGACATGTGAAGCCCAAGATTATTCCTGGTCACCAAGTGGAAAGCCCAAATATAATTTGCAAATCTTTTTAAGTTCTGTGGTAATTTGGTGACGTACTTTCGTCGTGAATGAACCACACACATAACAGAAACTGTCTGGATCATTAAGGTATTTTCTAGGCATGAAGTCAAATGAAATCAATCACAGTTAAAGAAAACTGTCATTAAATGTTGTAATATGTTAGGGCTATTTATAACTATATGATATAATTTCACACAATATATATTTACCTGCATCACAAAAACTACAAGTGCTAGATAAAAACTAAACATAGATTTGAAATCTGCATAAAAAATAACACAAAGTCCAAGTAAACAAAATATATCTGGTGAAAATGATATGTTGGCCTGTGTTATTAAAGATTTTCCTTAAATTACACTGGTCAACAACCATTTTCTTGCCAAACAGATTAAAGTCATTTTAGGTTATGTTTGATACACACAATCCAAATATGGTAATGGTTTTGCTAGATTGTATACAAAATTACATTTTTGTAATACCTAATGTCAATCAGGACAATCATGTTTGAAGGCCCCAGCACTAGTCTGCCATCATGTGTCTATCCCATCTGCCC
>NC_092861.1:94459559-94470217 GCF_032062135.1 Pyxicephalus adspersus
CATGTTTTCCCTTGGAGGCCATGTCACTTTTTTCCAGTGATCCTGCTTTGATCTACTATCCCACAGGCAGATGAAACATGGGTACTTTGTAAATCCACTTTGCTGTCCAAGTAGGAAGTTCAACATTTTTAAATCAACACATATGGACCATTGGTGTTCATGATAGCAAAGAATTTGTAAGACAATTTTGATATTTTCATATTCTTCTTTAAGTTTAGTGTTTAGTGACCAATTGGAATTGATGCATAGCAGTTGCCAGTAAAACAAATTACATACTTTGAGTGGAACTGTCTATGAAAAGCCGCCAGTCTTCTGCTCCGTATTCTTGTACTCCCATATAGGCTAGTAGTCCAGGGATGTTACAAAAGTACAGGAAATCCCCATCTTCACTGAAATATGGTAGGAGTGTCACCTCCCTTGTTCTATAAACCGTTATTTTGACTTCCGGTCTCTGACAGTTCTTTTCTTTTAGCCTGGATGCTAAAAGTTCAGTTGCTGGTTTTGACAAACTTAGGTCACATAATAAATCATTGAGCTCTTCTTGGGAGAACTGCTGGTTTGGTGAAACACTTCCTTCATATTCACTTCCACTGCTAGTTCCTGGATTATACTCCAAACCCTGTATATCCTTCATTTAACAGGAATATCAGGGAGTGTACTGAACACTGGTATGGGAACATCAGCACCATGCGGCACAGGTCGTCTTGCTGATTCCAAATCAGGGTACTCTCACTGTTTTTTTTCTTATTTACGATTGAAACCTTTTACATTCACAGCACAATAATAACAATCATTATGATGATTTTTGGGCTCTCGTTTTACCATAGGTACACCAAATTTCAAACTTTTCAGTTTTCCATTTTTCCACGGACGTAGACACTCTATCATATGTAGAGCCCAATACTTATCTTGGTCCCTCAGTTTAATATCAAAATATGCAAGCTATGCTTGTTTCACAAATTCTGTAAAGTTTCTTCTCTGTTTTTGCTGAGAATTTTCACCACAAATGTAGCAAAATACATTAGGGTCATTTAAACAACTTTTTCTTGAAGAACTCATATTTCTGTAAAAAAAAGAAAATTTATGAACAAAAAGAAGGCAAATGAAAGTTTCATAAAAAATGCTACATTTAATATATAAAATGCAAAACATCGGTGTAAATAAAGATTGATAATATTATGCTGTGTTAACATTTGTTGTTAAAATTGTCTATTCCGATTCCTATATCATAAGAACAAGAGCCAACTCAATGAAACTGATGTCATTTCTGGATTCAGCAGACCTGGCAAGTGAACATTGTTGAGCTGTGGTATCATCAAAACTATTTATTTAGTCTGACATTACAAACAGCCTGACTGGTAATAATGTTGCCCATGACATTAAAGATAAATATAATTTCATAGTTTGGTGGAAAGCAGTAAACTGTAATATAGTTAAACTTTAAAATAATTAGAATCCAGACCAAATTCTATAGGAGTTTAAGTTTATTTAAGTTTATTTTTTGTTTAGGCCAGTGCCACAAACTTAAGTATGTTTCCAGTGTCTGAAATTGGAAATTCATGGGAGAGAGCTATCACAGTTTAAAAATAAAATATATTAGTTGGTTTCCCTGATCTTACTGCACATGTAAAATGATATGTCATTATATGAGTGCTAGGAGCACCATCAAGGCAATGCAGAGACCTCCCACCCCAAAGGACTTTGGGTTACTGTTCAAAATGTTTCCCTTTAAATGTAATGAATACTGTTAAGTCTTTTTTTGCTTGTTTTCATTGTTGCCATAAGTAGAACCTCTTTCTATTTCAGTGACTCCAATCATTCGCCGCACTCCAACAGAGACTAAGATAAAAGAAGAAAAAGCATGATTACAATGTCATAACAATAGGAAGTTTCCCTCTTTTAGGGCTATGTCATACATGTGATCCTGATTCTGCCAGCCTCAGAATCACTTACAGACTACTTCCTATTCTCTAGAAAACTGGTATTTCAATAGCTGGTCTAGCAAGAATCTAGGCATCAAACAAGGGAAGAGAAAATCTGAGCTCCAACATGAAACTTTATAGCATGTCTGTATTCATAAAGAAATGATATTTAATTGTAGAATATCATATTAACCTCTCATTAGTTTAAAAATGTTTCAGTTGGATGTAGAACAGTATAGGTTTGAAAGGCAACATAAGGTTAAATAATATTTCTCAACAACCCTTGAGTGTAACTACTGTTCAAGTTGATTGCTCCTGTAAATTTTAGGACCAAGAAGCCGATATTCAAAAATCATTATTGATACATTAACTCATAAACTGAAAAAGTTTTACCTAAATATTAGCATGAAGGACAGAGAATCCATCTTCTCTCTAAGGAATAACAGTAGCATTGTACTATAATCCACTAATAAAGGCAGAGAAAATTTTGGTGCTAAAGAGCAAAAAGTCAGTAACTCACATATTATACTTTTTTTTAGTGCAACAAAGTTTTCATTGAAAAATGTAAGTTTGGTGACAGGGTCATGACAGCTCTTCTAATGCTTGGTATGGAAAAATAATTAACTTTTTAGGGGCTAGGTGACAACCCCAATCTGTGACATCTGCTGCAGGGGTTTTGACCTTTCCTCATTCTTTAACTGTAGCACCTATAGTGTACTATCTGAAAAAAAAATGAATCTAATGTAAGCTATTTTTTATGCTGAAAAATAAAATGTAAATGCCAGGCAGGTTTATCTTGCAATTAAAACTAGAATGTAATATATTTTAGAAGATTAAGCCAAATATACTGTAGTTTAGCTGGGCTGCCTGTAAGCAGCGTTTTTAGACCACAAGAGGAACTTAAATGGAAAAACATGATGCATTAGCACCAACTTCAGACAACTCTGCACCTGTGAGGGGAAAGAAAAGTAAGGCTTTGTCAGCCAATCCACTACTTCTTTGGAAGTGTTACGGCTATACAGCATGACATACACTGATTCTTGAAAATATGCTCTGACCACTACCTTGTAATGCAGAACCTGCCCAGAGTAAACAATTCCTGTCTTTTTAACTGCAAAATCAAAGTCAAGGCTAACATAAAGCATTAGGGGCATTTTTAACCATACCCAGTCAACTTTATGGATGATAATTAGATGTCTTTAAAATTCTGGCCCACTAGCTGTTGTGTTTTTGAGACTCAATGAGGTACACATCAAACCAGAACACCCCTGTTTGGATTAAAATGCTATGTGCATCTCTTTTCTTTGTGTCTGATGTATTAAAAAGCTTATGGTTGAAGGTATATTGCTTAAACCTAAACTTCCTATTACTTCACTTTTAATTATTTGTTTTTAGTTTCTCAGCCCTGGCTCAAATGTATATCCTCATATCTGCAAATAAAAAAAGTTATTCTACCAGGGTCAAAAATGAAAAATTGTTTGCGTTTTAATGAACTGTGATGGGAATTGTGGTGGTGCTACATTGGGATGAATATGCATTTTAAAGTAAATACATTTTAGGTGCCTAATCTTACCTATTACCATAAGTAGAGCAAACATAGCAAGTGTGAGGTATGATCCGCTGCTGATCATATTAGCAAGCACTTTGCATAGAGGGTAGGACAGCAGAGATGCCCAGAACAACCAGTTTAAAAGAGTCCATGGTCTACGTGCAGGCACAATAGCAGTACCAGGATATGCTCCTGTCTTGTAGTATTCTTCTTGAAAGGCATCCTAAGATGACAACACATCTAATTAATAACTAATTAATATCCACGCTGTTAAGCAGTGTATGAATTGTTAGGATCATTAATGATCATTTCCACTGACAACAAAAACAACTGAGCACGATTTGTTCCATAGAGAGGAAGAGGTAAGAGGATGAGAGGAAAGTGCCCTGCTGTATCCTCCCCTTTGGAAACAGAAGTGATTGTTCCATTTATTTAGAGATTTGCCAAAATAATTTATCAAATGGCATTGAACAAAGCTGGAATGACACTATTTTTTTCCAAAGAAGATATTGGCCAATGAAAATATAATGTCTCTACACTGTACAGTGTTTAAAAGACTTTAATTTATAAATTTGTTTCTAATTTTACATATTAACCCCCCTAGCAGTAATCCCGAGTGTGACTCGGGGTGGATTTTACTTGCAAAAAGCGGTAATCCCGAGTCACACTCAGGGTTGCCTAAAACTTAAAAACAACCACTTACCTTGATCCGTTGGCGTCCCCCCCACATCCTACTGGTCCCCGCAGGTCCTCAGGACACATCTTCTCTTTTCGATCTTCAGCCGGCATCTGCAGAGACGATCTCTGGGGTTTCCCGATGACGTTGGTGCATGTGTCGGTGCAGGCAGGTGGATCGGCGGGAAATTAAAATTATTTTGTATTGGATTCAATACAAAATAGCTGTATTGCATACAATACAAAGAAATCTTGATATTATAATATATATATATATATATATATATATATATATGTTTATAATATATATATATAATAAACATGCTACTGTACAGTTATATTACGTTACACTATTTTTTTTAAAGTTTATTACTAAATTTATTAAATATTGGACATATTTCGTTGAGTTATGCCTAAGAATTATAGCCTACAATGTAAAATAAATTTCCATGCAAAAAAAAATGTACCGCTTTTTGCATGTAAATACGGACAGAATTAGAACGCTAGGGGGGTTAAGGTATTTATTTCACATGTTTCACATAAATAATGTTCCTTTCCCTTAAAGTAATAAAGAGGTGATAGTGATGCAATGATAGTCAGATGAGGGACATACTTTTTCTTGGTACAGCTTGTGGAGCCAACTTGCACAATCCTGTTCATCTTCAGGGATTTCTTCTAAAGGAATACGCCTGGAGGATTACAAAATGGATATACAAAGTTTTAGTATAGTACAAAGTAGAATGACTTTATTCTGCTACTTTGATACAAAGCAATCAGGTTCTTATGAGATGCGAATAGTACAAAAAAGAAAAACTCTTAATAAAGATAGTGTTAAGGATTCTCTAACAGTTATGGTTATTTTGCTGAAAAAAGGAACCTTGAAATATAACACCACCTATGTAAACTGTTTTAGTGCATTGCGTATAGGAGAACAGGGAGGAGTTAGAGAAGAACCATTTCACAGCTCTGGCCCACAACTATTAAATAGGAAAGCCAAATGGGTGAAGTTTCTACTGTAAGGCGTTTCTGGTAAACCTTCCCTTCTGGATCCCAGATTTTTTTTTAAACCAGTGGGTGGCTAAAAACACTGTTAAAACTCAGCATTCAACAGTGCTGTATTTTCGATTGTGACTTTTTAATAAATATAACTTACAGTATATGCACAGTAGAAAAGCCTGAACATATTTTGTGATACACAGTCATCATGAATGGTTTATGCCTTGAAAGGTAATTTCTTTACAAATTTTTGCATCTCATAGCATTAATTTTCTTTATCTGTGTAAACTTACACTTACATGTGTAAATTTACACATACAACAGATTTTACTGATAAATTTATTACAATCAGACCCTAACTGTTCAAAATGCTTACCTTACATAAAGGTCTGCATGGTACTTCTTCCCATTTAATATTCCAAGTAATGTGGGATTTTCATTATTTCTGAAGTTCAGTGTGGAATCATATACAGCAGATGCTGTTTAAAAATATACAAAGATTCACTTTTTAGTTTTTGTTGTGAACATTTTTTATTTCAAGAAAAGAAAAATGTACAATTTCAGGAGAGATTAATTGTGAACACAGAAAAACTAATGACAGCAACTCCACTATCATTAACAATCTAAAAAAACACATAATGCAAAAGTTAAACCTGCCTGGGGGCTGAGACCACAGACAGCAATAATAAATATTGCCACAGTCCCATATGTTCACCCATCAAAAAACTGAGTGAAAGCCTGGACCTGCTGATACATTCAAACACATAAAGGTAAAAGAGCTCTGTTTATGAATAAGCTAACACATTGCAAAGCGCACTACCTTCCTATTCCAATGTGTCATTATTAAATAGCACTAACATATTTAAAATTGCCTGCACGCTACTTAGATCTTGTTTGTATCATAATGGGTTGAAACCACTTGTTCTTTGTTAGACAGGTTAAAGCTTACTTTGAACTCATTGGAAGGTCCACTTTTAAATCCCCCTGCCCCTTACTTTTGTTAAAATGCAGCATAAAGATCCATAATAAGAGGATAAAGTTAGACAATATTCTCTTTTCTCCATTTTTCATGGTGCCACTGAGATTTCAGACAAAGGTGAGCACTCCGGCAATAGAATCCAGCAAAAATATACTACAGCACAGTACAGGAAACATCTTTTCAGTGAGATTTGGAGCTCTCTACATTCCCCATACTTCTGGGCACTGGGGAAGCTGTGAAAAACGTAAGTATACTATCTAACTTTATTTACTTATTTATTTTTATAATCTAAATACTAAAGTCAGACATTTTCTAAAGTTGGGAAAAAATTACACAACTCATTACCAGGGCACTGTAATATATGTTATTGTATCATTCCATGACTGTGATGTTTGCCCTCACTGTATCAGTATTCAGGATATTCTTATAGAAAATAAGGCATTGGGCATTATAAGCTTTCCAAGGCTGGAGAAGAAATACTTTCATCAGTAAAGCTGGGTGATCCAGCAAACCTGGAACGGATTTGGTCCAGAATTGAAAACATTTTCTTAAAATAACAAATTACTTTTAAGAAATCCATTCCAGGTTTGCTGGATCACCCAGCTTCAATGATGAAAGTGTATCTCCTCCAGTTATTCATTTTAAATATAAACAAATTGTGTCAATTTTAGTGGCTATCCATTATGCCAAGAGCTAGTGAGCATGCTAACTTACCATTTACTGTCAACAAAATCAGAAAATAAAAATGGGGGTGTGGTTGTTCAATTTATTAATGTTTATTTTTTTAAAATTCTGCCAAAATCTTCCTAATGGCTTTGGCAATCCACCAATGTGCCAAAATGTAATGTTTTGACTGGCGGTACAGGAACAAACATTACCAGCTGCCAACATTGGATAAATAAGATTGCAGAATAAGAGAAGCCTAGGTGAGTATTTCAATAAATATGCCTTCATTTTATACATATAGGTCCATTGTAACTGTAGGATTAACAATCTTTGTATAGCTATATAGGAAGCTGTACACAGAACATCAATGAAGTTCCACTAGATGGCAGACACTTCATTCTATTTCTAGATTAAGCATGTAGTTTAGTTTTGTAAAAAGCCACATTTAACATACCACTACTGTAAGAACTAAAATGTGGACTGCTTTACCAATGCAACTCGAATTGCAACCCCTAGGATCTCCCAGATAAGAATATACATGAACTCTGCACACCCAAAGAACATATTTGTGAAGCTGTTTATATTTGGGTTTATTTTAGTAAGTCTAGCATTGCAAACACTATGTAATATTGTGCTGAAATTTATTCAACTTTGCATTATATCCTATAGATGTGCAGATTCATCAGTGTTCTCCCCAGCCCCTTTTAGCAGGGCGCACCACCCGGCACTTTTCAGTAACCACCCGGTTGTTTTTTGGTAGTTACTGAGGAGTTGGGTCACAATACAGGGACTGCCACCCACCTTAAATGTCTTCCCACCCAGCTAAAATAATTTCTTGGTTGAGCACTGTTCATGTATTAATATTTTATCCATCAGTTGTGTAAAGGATTACCCTTTGATTTCACTGGGATCATTAGAGTCTTGATGTAAAGCTGCAGCATGCTATTTAACCTGTTTATGGTAAGAACAATTATCATGGCACATGATGTTTCTGCTAAGAAATTCAGTCTCAGCTGATCAATAGGTGCAAGGCTGTTTGTCTTGGAGGAATGCTTTGTTTAATATTCTAAGTTTACTTCTGATTGTAATGCTCATGCTATTTTGAGGGACACTAAATACAAAACACATTTCTAATTATGTGGTCTCTCTTGATTTCAACAAAATGTTTTCCATTATTCTTCCACTCAATCATTTATTTTATTTATTGCAATATTTGCTTTCCACATTATGCTTTAGACACAGAGATGTATTTATCGAACTTAATCTTATTTTTTTTGCTACTCAGCATAAGCTGTTTATCGCACTGTCAAATGCATGAGAGCCTCTACACACTAACCACAGAAAAATCAATTTATTAGAATTAATTAAACAACCTTGTAAAATAGGGATGAAATGAAAGACTTGTATGTGCATTTTTTGTTTGTGTCTGCATTGCCCATTACCATCAGGACGGATTATCATCATTATCCACAAAAGAGCAATAATGAAAAAGAAAGAGTGACAGTAAATGCAGTTCTGAGCCCTCACAATCTCATGAGTGAGGCCCTTCTTGCAAAAGGGTGTAGCCTCAAAAGATTCTTCAACTGGTGCTATAATGTTATCTAGATCCTGTCACTACATTCCAAGGCTTAACATTTCACATACATACTAGAAGATAAATGACATGAGGTATTCACAAATTACATGACCCTATGATAAAATATAGCCATTTTGTGGGCAATCCAAATAGTTGCTTAAGGTATGACATTATCTAAAAAGTCTATGTTGGTATAGAAACTAAAATACACACACACATATTACATTTTAATCTGGCAACAAAGTGACAGCATGTTTATACAGTGTGTTCAGACAGCTTGTTGGAAAGTTTCATCTTGACCAATTGACCATTGTAACTACAAATGAGGAAGCTGTATATTACCAAGGTTGAGCACACATGCAATATTTGTCCCTGGAAACAATCTTTCATGATTGTTACCAGCGACAGAGAGTGACAGATGAACAGAGTGTTGTACACACAGTGCCTGTTCGGTTCTATAGAGAGCGAGGGGAGGAGGGAGGACAAGCAAGCACAACCCTGATGTCATCTGCTTCCTTGACTTGTAAAGCAGTGGCTGGAGATGTTGGAGGACTGCTGTACACATCAGATTCTCTGGAGATAATATTCTGATGTGTGTACATACCCATATACAGTTGGGGCTGCATGATCGCTAACACTCACCTTGCACTAGCACTATGGTCCCAGAATTAATTTTGGCCAGGACACTGGCACTGGTATGTTAACCGTGTTTTTGGTGCTATATAAAACGGCTATACAAAGACTAGGGACACAAATTTGGAAACTCTTCTGAGAGATGATTAGTGGCAATAATGTGCTGTGTAATTTGTTGGTGCTATATAAATTCCTGTAAATGACAAAAAATATGTCCATGAATAGCCCAGTTTTTTTGGCTGTTAGCCAACAAATATATACCACATTTTGGTTAAAGGTTTGGGGCTTGTTTCTTCAAGATATCAATCTACCAGTATTCCTCACATCCCTGTTTAACAGTAAATTAGTTTTTTTACCTACTCTGTGCCAGATAGCAGTCAGGCTGGGATAATCCCCATCAAGTTTCATCTCCCTTCTAGTAAGATTGTTCAGGATTTAATCTTCAACTATTTCTTTATTCAATTATTTTCATTATCTAAATGATTAAATTCAACTGCTTCTTCAGTGTATTAGATTAGAGGCCAATCCGTCCGAGTGTTAATTATCCAAAGCATGTGATCTAGGCAGCTGGTTGTACTGCTTTATTGAAACACATTAATACTGCTAAACACATTTCAAAATAAACAGTTTCCTGAAAAACAATGTTCAACCCACAAATATATCACACAGTAAATGTATGTTTTGTAACACAACTGGGTCCCATACATTTGCAGCAGAGCTTTGGTTTATGTCTGCAGAGTACAACCCCATAAACTTCTATTATTACTTCTATTTTTACTGATACAAATAATCATTTGTACAAACAAACTGTTGTTTTCCTTACCTACATTTCTTAAACTTTGCACAGTGACAGCAAATCCTTTTGTTCTGGGTAGGAGGTGATATTTCAACTTGGGAAGGCCTTTGGCTTCTGCAACTTGCATGCTGATTTCATGTTTCTTCTCTGTGAAGCGTGTGCCCTCACAGTGGATTAGAAACTAAAATGAAATGACACAATTAGGATTATTTTATATGCAATCAATCAACAAGATTTGGTATATTAATTTTGTTTAATAATTTATGAACTTCTAGTTTTGAGTCGGTACTGAGGGGAATCAGTAACTGGAGATGCAGACAGGAATAACTGGAACCTGGAGGGAACTCAATGTTTAAGCAACTTCCTCTTGCCAGTCAATTGCTTTTAGAAGGGAGGTCATGAGACAAATGGAAATCACATGACCCACAATTAAAGAGAACCCACCACCAGGGGAAGCGCAGGTGCAGAGTCAGTTCAGGTGCTGTTCGCACTTCTGTCAGCAGATTGAGTGCTTCTGTGGAATATTCTGATTCTCTGGGATAAAGAGGCAGCTCTTTGGGGATCACATGGCTCAGAGCAGGAAGTGACCAGTGGACAGGATTCCTGAACAGGGCTGCTGCTGGCTGCAGAGGAAAGTGAAGTGGGTGGTACAGACACAGCCACAAATCCCCTGGTCCTTTAGCGATCCATGACACTGTACAGTTGAAAGAACCTCAATTGGTCACATCAGAAAATTTCTGTTGACTGAACAAGCAACTGGAATGTTTTTGAGACCTCTCAAACTAATTTTGGCTCATACACATAAACTTTACATTTTTTTTTGAAAGGATGATAGACAAAATAATTGATTGTTTTTAAATTTGATT
>NC_092861.1:94471226-94513029 GCF_032062135.1 Pyxicephalus adspersus
TCTTCATTTTGTATGTTTGTGTAAAGGTTACAGTTTAAAGTAATTAAAATAGAAAAAGCATTTATTTTAAAGCATTTATCTGGGGCTGGCAACCATGATTTAAGTGAACTAAGCAGGGTCATACTCTTTTATTGTTATTTTCTTCAGTTACAATTAGTTATTTTATTCATGGTTGCTAAGAATTACAGTTATAAATCAAGTACAGGTAGTCTCTGGGTTGGGGACATACAAACAGGGCTTTCCTGCTCATTTTGTGCATAAATTAGCCTAGGGGGAGGTTTGCATGACTTGCAGAAGAACTCTTTTGATGTTCTGCAAGCTCTTGTAACTCTTTAATGACCAAGACAAACTCTGCAGTTGTTTCTTATTGCATATCAGAAGTTAATGAATGTCTAGGCTCAATTAATTTTTTTTTTTTGCTTTGTGATTAACTCACAATGAGGATTTTATACAGTAACTGACACCTCACTGCCTAATAATATGTTGAGACAAACATCTGTCCTAATTGCATTTATTAAAATAATGTACCTGTTTCGACTTACATACAATTCAACTTAAGAAAAAACCTACAGTCCCTATCTCGTATGTTACCCAGGGACTACCTGTATCGGCATATATGAGATATCCAAAGTAAATTAAGAATAATATACTTTACCGCACTTACCCAAAAATGTTCAGGGTAGTCTCTAAGGTTCTCTAAGCCTTGCATAACTGTTTTCCGATCTTCTTCCCATTTTCGTTTACAGAACACAATCTCTAAGAAGTACCACATCCAGCCAATTACAGGCACATAGGACAACTCTTTCTTGGCTAACACTTTGGAGCTCTATCAAACAGTAAAAGGAAAAACAATAAAGGGGAAATGTACATTTCTATTTACTGTTACAAAGCAGAAATTAATGACTGAAGTATTAAAAAATGCTGGCCCAGGCACAGCTTCCATTACTGAATCCTTCAGACTATTTTGCAACAATGTGTAATGTGTGACTGCATCAAAATAGAGAGTATATTATTTCCTCAAGAAGTACCATCAAAAAATATACATTTTTATGTGGAACCATCCACAAAGTATAAAATTACATATGTCTCATTGTATGTTGATAACATTTACACTTTGTTATCCATATCATACTAGCTTTATTATCTGTTGATCCTGCCTAAAGAATTTACTGAATTGCTACTTTCTGAAAAATAGTGACAGTGCTGTTTATTCTGCAGTGAAATCGCTGCAGCAGTACTACCCTTGGATAGACACAAGGGAGGACTGGGATGAGGTGCAGAGGACATTTGCCCCATGGGCCAGTGTGTGTACATATATACAGAGAGTAAATACTTCATAGTTTACATAAAGAGAGGACTGGGAACTTTTAGCCGCACAATCAGCTCACCTTTTCATGGCAGGGAGTTTTTTCTATGAGCTGATGTGCACCACACAATGTTGCAGGGGTACAGAATGAATCAGAGAATAAAAGTCAAGTCAAGATCAGACTGGGACTGGGACCTTTTCTAAAGAAGCTCTAAATGTAGTATTATCTTCATCCAGGCAGCATCCCCCCCCCCCCCCCCCCCCCCCCCCCCCTAGTACAATGTTCTTTTTCACACTGCAGAAAACCACAGGAAATACAGTGTACTGTGCCTGTATTTCCAAAAAGCACATTTATGAAACATGGCTTTTTTTTTTCTAATTTCTAATGTACTGAAAGTGTTTGTAGTAGAAAAGCAGTAGTGCTTTTAGTGGGCAGAACTAGGCCACAACATTGCTTTATAACGTATCCCCTATATGAGACACCCTGAACTTGTTTCCTCACCCAACAGCCATTGTTAGTATGCAAGCTTGCATTTTTGCTCTTTGCATGCATTTGTTCTTAGTCTGCAGGCGACAGCGCAAACATCTCTTTGCGAATAACAATGGGTAACCCCTTTGTCCCATGACAGATTTTTTTTTTCCAGAGGAACATCATCTAATATTTATGAGAGACTTTAGAACAAGAACTGGACTACAGAAACATAAACACTTTACTGCAACTACTTTAAATACTTGATATTTTTCTTTATGATACACTTGAGATCCCTATACAGCAGGGCTGAGGTTGGAAGACAAGGACAGACTCTGAAGCAGTGCATGTATGACAAAAATTAGCAAGTAATGACTTCATCAGTCAGATTCCTGACCCTTATTGTTTAGCAAACTGGAAGCCTGTATTTAACCAATCTGTGTTTGCCCCTACAGCAATTGAGTTCAAGAATGTGTCTTAACTGTTTTTTTTTTTAAATGTAGAAAAACCCTACAATGAGCTTCTATTATTTGCACATTTTTGGTGTTGTTAAATATACAACTGAATATTTTTTTAATATCCATCAATAAATACAAAAAATCCCTATTAATCCTGATAAAGTTTAAGTGAGCACATTACGTACGCCTGATCAAAATGTTTATGGTCTCAATACCTTCAAGACCTTAAGTAGTCCTTGATTTATTCATCAAGTAATATTTTATGATTTTGTAAAAGTGACATACACAATTGGTCTAACAAATGTTTGTTCAGAGCCTCCATATATTCTATTCCAGATATATTAACATCGTACAAACAGACAACTTAGCTTTTTCTTTTTTCTTCAGAAGGATCACAGGAAATATCAGGAAACAGATCCTAAGGAAAGTACTTCAAAGACAGTGGTAGCAATAAGGGCACCTCTTAAAGGCCGGTATTATTTAAACTACATATGATTGAACTTGCCTTTATTTCCATGGTATAAGCCAGTGCTATTTATGTTTTGGGTATGTTGACATGTACATAGAAACATATAATTTTTGTTATTAAAATTACAGAATTATCAATGGAGCAAAAGCAACATTCAAAATGGCCACCCTTCATTGTTTACTGTACCTACAAAAGGTACCCATCTGGTATTTTTGTGAATTTCTGCATAAATGCATGCAGTTGTTTAGATAACAAAGCTGATTACTTATCCTTTAATCATCATATGCCAAGTGTGAATGTTAGAGGTGAAGGTTCATGCACAATGGCAAACCAAGCATTTGCTACATGCATTGCAGTGTGCCTAAAATATTTACACTCACCAAGGATTCGAACATCAGAGGCTCAAATGATAATGCAACTAAGCATCCACTTAGCAGGAGGAGATACAAAGAACAGCACAACTTGAAACTTGATAAAAGAAATGCACACACAATATATTTTGCCCCAAATCAGTCTATATTTCATTATTGAGTAGAATATCTGATCTTAAAGCTAAAATGCAGGTTCAGGAAAAACATTCGTGTGCATTGGATCTAGCCCACACTGCATGAGTTTAATATTTATTTATATTTATAGTGTTTTACTCACCTACTCTTGGCATTCTTCATACATAAAGCAGGACTAGTGGTCTTGCATTTTAAGGGATGAGATCAGTTCCTGTGACCACAGTCAAACTTATAAAACAGGCTGTGGGGGATTTAAACACAGATGGGAGTGTGGAATAAGATAAATTTTGTTGTGTCCACGGCCGTGCGCTATTGTCCCCCCAGGATGTTTAGCAAGTAGGTCTGAGCCTGCGATGGGAGAGTGGGCGGGATCTGGCATCATGACATCACTCTGGGGGATGTTTCTTCCCCTTTGAGTGACACACGTCTCCCCGCGCATGCGCTGTCTGGATTTCGTGGATTTAATGGTCCATGAGAGCCAAAAGGTTGGCAACCATGGATTTAAATCGCCACTAGAATAAATCCAGCATTGAACCCTGTAGTGTGGGACTAGCCCCACTGCAGGAGAAAGTTTCTTCTAACCCTGGAGATCATCTTTATAATAATGAGTGTAGAAATGTTAAATGTGAAAACATTTATTTAAGGAACATGGCTAAAAGCATTTCATAAGCCTTTTAAATCTACACAAAACCACAGAATATGATAAAAACATCATGGCAGAATGGATTCCAGAGTAAATGACATAATTGGCAGGCTCAGGGAGAGAAAAAGGTTTGAATTAGAGCCCAGGTTTCACTTATATAATGTCTTTTTTTCCACCAATATCATTGCCACAACCAAAGTATAACTATTTTTTCCTTCTTATGTTTTTAGTTTTTTGTTTTCAAAGGAGGATGCCCCCTAAGTATGGATTGTAAATTAATAGAAAGTTTGGATACAAACCTAAAATGAACACACTGTGCTTATAAAGTTCAGGTTGTTCAGGTACATTTATAAGACTTTTTTAGCAGATACTCACCCCTAGAACTCCAAATCTTTCACAAAAATTCCAGCCACACAGAAAGTCAATTTCAAAGTTGTGATTAAGAACTACGATTGCATTTTCTTTGCCATATTTGGGGTAGTTTCGAAGGTCAGTATACAGAGTGCAATCAGTTGCTGACCACCATTCCAACAACATCACCAATTCTAAAAAAAAAAAAAAAAAAAAAAATTATATAAACAAACAATTAACATATCTGAAGAATGTAAGGCTTTTTTTTTGCCAGATTACCTATTTAACCACCTTAGCTCTCATATCTGTATACTCCTCATGACTCCAAAATTTCTTTACATTTACACGATATGTACTAACTTTGCCATTGTTTAACATTTTTTGTGGATAAAACGTATGTGCAACTGGATAACAAGCAAGCTAAATATGTTCACATTTCCTTTACATTTTAGGTTCAAAATTTTAAATTAACTCTGTCAATACAGAAAAAAAACTGCTAATTGTCCATACTGAAGTTGCTTTTAAAACCCTACAGTTATAGGTAGAATACCAAGCCATCCTCCCAAACAATGCACCAACACTTCCTGAAAGTACAGGATTTGTATATGTACCTATGTTTCTTCTTCATATCTGTTTTTTTCAATTAGGTATTTTATTCAGACACATTAATACATGCAAATTGGCTTTTTAGGTATGTATTCTG
The DNA here is from genome assembly GCF_032062135.1 of Pyxicephalus adspersus. NCBI lineage: Eukaryota > Metazoa > Chordata > Amphibia > Anura > Pyxicephalidae > Pyxicephalus > Pyxicephalus adspersus. Next base: position 94,476,132 of record NC_092861.1, read on the forward strand.
TTTTTCATTTACAGTAATAGTAAATTTAGCTAAATTTAGCTAATTTATTATATTTGCATTCATATTTTGATAGTTGTTTTAATTACTTTTTATATGGCCTGTATAGATTTATATGGCTTTTTTTATTTAGTATTTACATGGACTGATGAGCCTCACTGTATACTGGAGGTTTACAGCCACACTACTCAACCTTCAATAAAAAACTTTTTGACTAGTTCTGTTTTCTAAGTTTGCTTATGTGTACATAAATTCCTGTTTATTTTTTGATTTGTGTATTAGTTTTACTTTTTATTTTAGTGCAAAAAGTCAAAAAAGGTGTGAAAATATTGACCCTGTCCTGAAAATGGATAACAAAAATAAAAGAAAATGTGTGTTTTTATTAACATTTAAACAAAAAAAAAAAAAAACTGTTGTATTCATGGTACAGGTTCACTTTAATTCTTCCTTTTGAAGCACAACTTTCCTCTAAGCTAAGATTTGCTCTAGTTTGAGAACACAATCAAATGTATTTGATATATTAAAACTTTTACACCTTTCTTTTTAGAAAGCTACCTTATGTTTTTTAGAATGTTTGCAGTGTGTAAGACCAGCAAGTGCTTTTCTTTTTTACTGGAAGTAAAACAAAATGCTAATCTACAGCTTTACAGAATGCTCTTCCTGCAAAGTGTCATGGACTGGCAACATATTAAATGTGCAGAATACAACATGCAGTGTCAATTTTGCACTGAGCAATTGAATAAGAAAATAGTTTTCCCATAAAAATGTAAAAGTACAGAAGAGATTTCTGAGTGTTTTCTATGAAATGCTTAGGACATAATAAACACACTTAAATATACGAGACAATTATACACTGCATAGTATGCTACACAGGTCCCCAGTTACACAAGCTTATTTTCCCCACAGGCAATATAAACCTTTCGTTCTTGTGAACTTGTGAACAGCCAAAGGGGAAGGTTACGCTGGCACATCTTCATCATGCTATTGTTTGTTTATAGCTTATAAAAAAAAGCCAAAAACAGACATCTCCAGCTATTAAAATGAAACTATAGTTCTACAAAATCTGATCAAAAGTACTTTTCTGATTGTAATCTTCTTTTTTAAAAACCTTAGCTTCACATGTGCAGCTCAGCGTAAGATGCTGGAATTTGTCGGGTACCCTGCAATCCCCCTGGGTAGGTTGCTGGGACTGAATGAACATCAGCCTGGCTTGGCAGGTTTAAAGGTAAGAGGTTTAGTTCTCTAAAGGGTGAAAGCAATAATGGTCTGGCAAACTTTTCATATGCTTTTTGACAGCTAAATTTGTATGGGAATTGGCATAACCAGGAAAGGTACACCTATAATACACCTAAAATATTATAGGCAGCCATTGCTGACCTCGATTTTTAACAATGTTAGTTTGCTGGCTGACATGCTGATGCTTTGCAAGAACAAATATATACACAAGAAATGATGATATTTTTCCACACTCATTTATATTTTGCTTGTTCTGAGTCTAAGATTCAAAAGTATTAAAGCAGACCTAAACTCACATTATGCATTTTTATCTAAAGCCCTATTACTGTTGCCAACTAGGTAGCAAAATTTCTCAGTGTAGCCTCCTAAATAAACTTTATCCATCAATATATTCAAAGGATTCTCCTTCTCTGAATGAAACAACATATTTGTTAAATGTTCCCCTTGTTCACCAATAAATCATAATTTTCAATTGCAGCTATACAGGCTCTATGATTGGAACTTTGGTAGGGGATGTCTGCAACTTTTGAATCTTCCAGCCAACATCTTGTTAGGCAATTTCTAGTTGGCATATTCACATAATCAGAAGCCCTGATAGAATTTTTTCCCCCCATCATAAACTTAAGGAAAATTACTGACATAACAAACCGTTCTGCTGCCTGCTGATTACCTATGAAAAGTTTATTTCCTAAGCTTAGGTCCACTTTATGGCAAGAATCATATTTTTCTATTACATATATAGAAACACTGGGGAACAATTTTGAACCAATTTTTTGTTGACATCAATTTTAAGCTTATTTACACTAAAATATGTATGCTGATTCTTAAAGTGCAGTTTGTTTTCTTGTTTTTCTCTACTGCTCTACTCTCTAATGTGATTACTGTAGCGTGGAATTGTATAGGCTATTCATTTACATGCAAGTCATTGTGGTCAGAGGTTGTGCGCTGCTCTACGTAGCAAATAAGCAAAATTTATTTTTCTACTTACACACGTATTTCTGTTCTTTCAGATCATGTCTGGCTTTGCTGTTTCTCGTCGTAAGTGCCTAAACCACCCTGATTCATTTGGTTATATCTGTGGCAGTTTCACCATTCCCAGTCAAAGGGCGAACATCAGCAAATTTGTAGAGCAAGCCTACTTGGCATATTTCAAAGTTAAACTTGGTGATCAAGACAAGTCTTGGGCCCCTAATAAGGTGTGCAAACAGTATGTTGAGGGTTTACGGATGTGGACAAAGGGAACACGTGATAAGATGCTATTCTGGTATACCTATGGTTTGGCGAGAGCCAGGAAATCATTTCAGTGACTGTTACTTTTGTATAGTGAAAACTTCAGGATATAACAAGAAAAATAAATGTAACAGAGTATCCTAGTCTGCCATCGGCTATACGCCCAGTGGCTCATTCAGTTGAAATCCCAGTGCCGGTTGTCGTTACACTACCCTTTCTTAAAGAACATGATTATGGTGATGAACTAGGTGACAACAATGATGAAATATTTCATATTGAGGAGGACTCTGTTCGTAAGAGATTTGATCAGCATGAGTTGAGTGATTTGGCACATGATTTGGGACTATTGAAGAAGGCTTCAGAACTCCTAGCATCAAGACTGCATGAGAAAAACTTACTTGAAAAAGGAGGGAAGGTATTGTACTTTCGAACCAGAGAAATTGCATTTCTGCAGGACTTTAGAACTGACAGTGGCTTTGTGTATTGCCATAAAATACCAGGTTTAACCTCCCTAGCGGTAACCCCGTGTGTGACTCGGGGTAGAAAAAAAGTTGCTGAAAGCGGTAACCTCGAGTCACACTCGGGGTAGGTAAACCTATGGAAGGTAATAGTAAATACAGCCTATTCCGTCGGTGTCCCGCGTCGTCCATCGCCGCAATCTATGTGTTCTTTATTCTTCCTCCGGGTGGCTTCTGCACCCAATGAGCCACCAGGGAGTTCCCAGTGACGTTGGTGCATGTGTATGTTGCCGGCGGGGCGGGAAATTCAAAAACCATTTGTATTGCATTCAATGCAAAATAACCGTATTGAATGCAATACATTGGATTTATATGTGTAAAATCAGTATATTGTTTTCAGGATAATTTATTTTACAGTATATATAATAGTATGAGTATAATATGTATTTTTTTCTATTCTTTAAAAAAAAAAAAAAATTAAAAAAAATTTTTTTTTAAATATATAGATTTTTTAATTTTTCAATTGATTATATTTACATGATTTTGTGTTTGAAACTTTATTATACTTATACTATTATAATATACTGTAAAATAAATTTTCATGAAAAACAATGTCCTGCTTTTAGACATATAAAACCGGAAAGAAATAAACTGATAGAGAGGTTAATGGAGGAAATGGGAATTCCAATCTATAATGCAACTGAATGGCAACTATTCATTGATAGCTCAAAGCGGAGCATAAAGTGTGTCCTCCTTCACAATGGCAATATATTTGGGTCAGTCCCAATTGGCTATTCAGTTTCTTCTTGTGAAGAATATGCAGTTGCAATATCACCAACACAATTGGGCCATCTGTGTTGACCTTAAAATGGTATGCTTCCTTCTAGGTAAGCAACGCGGGTACACCAAGTATCCCTGTTATCTGTGTATGTGGGACAGCAGAGCTCGTGAGAGGCATTGGGTGGAATCAATTTTAAGCTTATTTACACTAAAATATGTATGCTGATTCTTAAAGTGCAGTTTGTTTTCTTGTTTTTCTCTACTGCTCTACTCTCTAATGTGATTACTGTAGCGTGGAATTGTATAGGCTATTCATTTACATGCAAGTCATTGTGGTCAGAGGTTGTGCGCTGCTCTACGTAGCAAATAAGCAAAATTTATTTTTCTACTTACACACGTATTTCTGTTCTTTCAGATCATGTCTGGCTTTGCTGTTTCTCGTCGTAAGTGCCTAAACCACCCTGATTCATTTGGTTATATCTGTGGCAGTTTCACCATTCCCAGTCAAAGGGCGAACATCAGCAAATTTGTAGAGCAAGTCTACTTGGCATATTTCAAAGTTAAACTTGGTGATCAAGACAAGTCTTGGGCCCCTAATAAGGTGTGCAAACAGTATGTTGAGGGTTTACGGATGTGGACAAAGGGAACACGTGATAAGATGCTATTCTGGTATACCTATGGTTTGGCGAGAGCCAGGAAATCATTTCAGTGACTGTTACTTTTGTATAGTGAAAACTTCAGGATATAACAAGAAAAATAAATGTAACAGAGTATCCTAGTCTGCCATCGGCTATACGCCCAGTGGCTCATTCAGTTGAAATCCCAGTGCCGGTTGTCGTTACACTACCCTTTCTTAAAGAACATGATTATGGTGATGAACTAGGTGACAACAATGATGAAATATTTCATATTGAGGAGGACTCTGTTCGTAAGAGATTTGATCAGCATGAGTTGAGTGATTTGGCACATGATTTGGGACTATTGAAGAAGGCTTCAGAACTCCTAGCATCAAGACTGCATGAGAAAAACTTACTTGAAAAAGGAGGGAAGGTATTGTACTTTCGAACCAGAGAAATTGCATTTCTGCAGGACTTTAGAACTGACAGTGGCTTTGTGTATTGCCATAAAATACCAGGTTTAACCTCCCTAGCGGTAACCCCGTGTGTGACTCGGGGTAGAAAAAAAGTTGCTGAAAGCGGTAACCTCGAGTCACACTCGGGGTAGGTAAACCTATGGAAGGTAATAGTAAATACAGCCTATTCCGTCGGTGTCCCGCGTCGTCCATCGCCGCAATCTATGTGTTCTTTATTCTTCCTCCGGGTGGCTTCTGCACCCAATGAGCCACCAGGGAGTTCCCAGTGACGTTGGTGCATGTGTATGTTGCCGGCGGGGCGGGAAATTCAAAAACCATTTGTATTGCATTCAATGCAAAATAACCGTATTGAATGCAATACATTGGATTTATATGTGTAAAATCAGTATATTGTTTTCAGGATAATTTATTTTACAGTATATATAATAGTATGAGTATAATATGTATTTTTTTCTATTCTTTAAAAAAAAAAAAAAATTAAAAAAAATTTTTTTTTAAATATATAGATTTTTTAATTTTTCAATTGATTATATTTACATGATTTTGTGTTTGAAACTTTATTATACTTATACTATTATAATATACTGTAAAATAAATTTTCATGAAAAACAATGTCCTGCTTTTAGACATATAAAACCGGAAAGAAATAAACTGATAGAGAGGTTAATGGAGGAAATGGGAATTCCAATCTATAATGCAACTGAATGGCAACTATTCATTGATAGCTCAAAGCGGAGCATAAAGTGTGTCCTCCTTCACAATGGCAATATATTTGGGTCAGTCCCAATTGGCTATTCAGTTTCTTCTTGTGAAGAATATGCAGTTGCAATATCACCAACACAATTGGGCCATCTGTGTTGACCTTAAAATGGTATGCTTCCTTCTAGGTAAGCAACGCGGGTACACCAAGTATCCCTGTTATCTGTGTATGTGGGACAGCAGAGCTCGTGAGAGGCATTGGGTGGAAAGGAATTGGCCTCCAAGATCTGCCCTAAAACCAGGTTATCCAAACATTCTACATGAGCCACTTGTTGATAGAAAGAATATTATATTCCCACCTCTGCACATGAAACTGGGTCTGATGAAGCAGTTTGTTAAAGCTTTGCCAACTGAAAAAGACTGTTTCAAGTACCGCATTTTGGCATTTCCTAGCCTGTCATTTTAAAAAAAAGAAAAGGCTAGTGAGTTTGATAGATTCGGCAGCTCATCAAACATTTCATCAGGCCAATGTCAGAAGTCGAAAAGAATGCTTGGTTATCATTCAAAGCCATTGTCAAGGACTTTCTTGGAAACACACAAGCAAATAATTACACAGTAATTGACAAGAAACTCTTATTAGAGAGCTACAAAATGCTTGGCTGCAATATGAGCATCAAGGTGCATTTTCTGCATAGCCATCTTTCTAACTATGTACATATGATGGCTGACTATTGTTGGAGCATTCAGCGGTATTGTCCTACACAGAACACTCCAGGAAAAGCTATAAGCATACATTTTTACCTTAACCACTTACCCGAATAATTTTCAAATGTTTTACTTTAAAAAAACGTCGGAGTAACAATAAATCCTTAGTATGAACAAAATACATTTAAATAAACAGTACATTCAAGTTATTATTTCATTATATTTTCATTGTATGTAAAATTTGTATGTTTTTTGACAAAAAATGGAGGGTACCCTGTATCGTAAAAACTGGATGTGATAGCAAAAAACTGGGGTCATTTCTGGATTCACCACCCAAAAATTAGTAAAAAAAAAAAAGATGTAAGATCTAACTCAACAAAAAATGCATTCCCCAGTGTAATCTATTTTTTTCATATTCTTCATTCATACCATATTCTTATCTCGGGCAATTAGAACATTTTGGAGAGTAAACGTATTAGTCTTTAAGTGCCATCTTTTTTATGCAGCAGACCACCCATAGTGTTATGGATGAAAAGGAATACATCTCCCCTACTAAGGTCAAATATTTAGCTCCTGCAGAGTGACAAGTTAGATCTGCAAAAAATCAGAGCAGTACAGTAGTATGAATCGTTCACTCACATGGACACTTTGTTAGCCCACTCTCTAAATGTATCTCCAATAGAATATAATAGCAGTGGACTGATAACTATTTTTCTAGCAATAGAAAACCAGACTGCTAAATATGTTTAGCAAGTGGCAAGTCCCCTAGCAGTATGATGTTCCAGATAAAGATGGTTTCAATTAAGTAGGCAAGGTAAAAAGGCAATGTATGTGTGCAGTTGTAAAATTCTTATTAAATGATATCCCATATCTAAATAATTGTTACTCTCTCTTGCAAAGAAGTGGGCATTTTATGGCCCAGATGTGTTCGTACTGTATTTCCTGTCATCTGCAGAAAATCAGAGCAGTACAATAGTATAAATCATACACTCACATGGACACTGTTAGCCTGCTCTCTAAGGGCCTAGGTCAATCATGTGCAACCATGCATCACCCAGAGTAGGAAAAAAAGTAGATCCCACATTACATTTCCTAATATCTTTGTATTACAGTGGAGGCCATGTGTCCATATGAGGAAGAAGAACTTGTAGTCACAGGAAGCAGGTGGTGAGAAACTGTTGGATCTCAGGCTTTTATTAGAAGGTATTAGGAGGTCCTGCAGTTGCTGTAGGTAATCCAACATGACTGATTTGAGAATTTGCTTTGTTTACTTTGCTTTAGTTGTGCATTGAAGTATAACAACTATTTTGTAAACCAGGTTTATACTGCTATGTTTGCCCCCGACACCTTTGTGTATCTTTGGGGCTACATTTTAGGTTGTAACCTAAGCAGGGCAGAGGGCTCACATGTTGCCTTTCAGAGAGATTTTTGACATGCCTTTATTGTGTACTGAAATAAGGAAAAATTTCCCTAAAAAAGGACACAGATGGTATAAAAAAAAAAAAAAAAAATGATTTTTACCACATATCTACTCTAATAAAAAAAAGTTTGGGGGTTTACAGATAACAGGAGTAAAATATGTGGGCTTCCATTGCTACCCCAGTATAACATACCTAAGTTTAACCTATATGATCTCCACCCCTCGGTATGTATTTTCCTAATATATCACTAATATCAATATTCACTTTAATATATTATATCAACAGGAATCATATTGTCTGAACTTTGCTTCATTCCCTAATAGCATATATTACTGCCGCCTATTCTTCACACATCTATTTATGTCAACACCACTCACGTGATCATCACTATTTACCGTCTAAAAGTAGGTTTATTTATTCCTTTTGTTACAGTTACATAGTAGGTTAGGTGGAAAAAAGACATAAGTCCATCAAGTTCAACCACTAGGGAAATAAACATATCTTAGATAAAAAAAAACCCTATAAGACATAGTTGGTCCAGAGGAAGGCAAAAAAACCTCTGGTACAATTTGCTTCAACAGGGGAAAAAATGAGGCAATCGGATGTTCCCTGGATCAACAGTCACTGTTTTTTTTATTTTAAAGCCTTGATTATATATATATATATATATATATATATACACACACACACACACAGGGTGATCATATCCCCCTTAAATGTCTCTTCTCAAGGGAGAATAGCTTCAGTTCAGCTAATCTCTCCTCATAGCTGAGCTCCTCCATTCCTTTTATTAATTTAGTTGCCCTTCTCTGCACTCTCCAATTCCACAATGTCCTTTTTGTGAACTGGTGCCCAAAACTGGACTGCATATTCCAGATGTGGTCTGACCAATGCTTTGTACAGGGGCAGGGTTATGTCTCCATCTCTGCAGTCTATTCCTCTTTTAATACAAGAAAGGACTTTACTAGCTTTAGATATTGCAGCTTGGCATTGCATGCTGTTATTAAGTCTATGATCTATCAGAAACCCCAGATCCTTTTCCATTTCTGACTCCCTCAAATGTATTCCCCCTAGACAGTATGAAGCATGCATGTTCTTAGCTCCCAAGTGCATAATTTTACATTTATCCATGTTAAATGTCATTTGCCACTTGGCTGCCCCAATCAAACAGTACATCCAGGTCTCCTTGTAGATTATAGGCATTCTGTATGGACCTAATTCTATTATATAGTTTGGTGTCATCTTCAAACACAGAGATGGTACTTTTAATCCCAAACGCTATATCATTTATAAAAATTTTAAACAGTTCCTAACACTGAACCCTGTAGTACACCACTAATAACCTTAGACCATTCAGAGTATGAATGATTAATTACAACTCTCTGAATGTGATCTTTAAGCCAGTTCTCTATCCATTTACAGATTGACTTTTCTAAATCTATTGACCCTAACTTGCATATTAACTGACTGTGGGGTGCAGTGTCAAATGCTTTAGCAAAGTCCAAGTACACTATATCAACTGCTCCCTACTATAGTACTATATCCCTGTACTAAAACTATCTTGTATGATGCAAATGATACAGTAATGCCTGAACATTGATCATCAAATATGTTTATACCATTTACCAAACTATGATATTAGTACCCCATTACTATTACTTGTTTTAGTAACACTTTGCTTTGCAGGATTTCTGCAATACAAAGTCTGAAAGGGATTTTAACCATTCTTCACTTAGCCCAATACTGACCTACATAGTACTAAATAAATATCTGCAAAGTCTCCCTTACACAGTAGGAACACTTTATGTATGGTCACAGAAGGATAATGCAGGGACAATACCTGGAAAATATTATGACATGGTTTGCTTTATTACAGCGGTTTGATTGTTCGAATGACCTTTTAATGACTTTGCAAGCTGTTTTTAAAGTACACAGCAGTGGTGTAATGTTATCTAAAGTTGTACTTGAGCTTCAGGCTGGTGGCTTTGCTTAGGCTGAGATAACTTCAACAGTCTACTTGTAGGCAGGAGGAAGCACTTCCACAGTTTCCTACACCAAAGAAATTTCACACTGTAGCTAGACACAAGGTTAGAGGCTGCTGATTGAGCTGATCAAGAACCACACAGGTACTCAGATTTACATTACTGTCATAACTCAGAGCTAGCATACCAGTCCAGTAAATTGACCCTGGATATTATATCAAAGATAGTGCTGTATTTCCAGAAAGCAAAAAAGATGAAGGCATTGTTAGGGGGAGTATGATGATTGCATCACTATCCTACAGATCAGTTCAGATTTTTAAATGTTTATTTTTAATGTTTATTGATACTCTAGAAAAAAAAACACAACAAAATAAAAAAAAACAAAGGTGTGCATACATTTCAATGTTGTCTAATAAAGCACAGAACATAAAATGCTAATAAACAGTGCTAGAGTGCTAAGTTAAACACTGTTAAACACTGAATATTTGCTAAAATCTGCAATATTACGTTTTTACACTAATTATTGCAAGAATACCGTTTATTCTAATTGAGCAGTAAAAAAACAACAGTATAAATGTTGGATTTCCTAATTTTCTGTAAACTAATGCTTAGAATGACCACAGGGCAAGTAAAAATCCCCAGGGTGAGGTGGTAACCCCTAAAGAGACCCCAGAGATAATAATGCTGCAAAAGATGTGCGACAAAAAGTCAGAGAAGTTGAGCAAGAACCTCAGGAGTTTGAAATACTGCAGCCTGTGTTTGGATATAAGCCAGAGATGTAGAATATGTGAGTGTGACAGATTACAGTCGTTATAGGCAGCAGAAGTCATGGCAGATGTAATAAAAAGAGTAAGATTCATGTAAACCTGCAAGAAATATGATGTGTTAACAGTCATCATACACTTATTGATGTACATATATAAATACCTTAGTGTGGTGGGGAAAGATAAAGGTCAACACTTATAAGTAAACATGTTATGAAAAGTATAGGGTCATCACTGCTGTATCCTTCTGAAAATAATCTAGTTTGGCTGGTATGTTAACTACTGGTTTTCTTTACACTATCTGAGTCTAAGACTAAGAACAATGATGCTGAACAGACAGGGAAGTGTCCTCATTCTCATACTTTTTCCAGATCAGAAAATTTAAAGAACTGAAGATGGAAATAAGAATGACAGCAACACAAATGTTATTTTCACAAGATAGCACAGCAATGTAGGCTAAATTATAGATAAATTAGTAAATTATAGCTAGGAGGACCTATGGGAAAAAAGTCACTGGGCCCTTTCAAAGCACCGAAAACATACATATGGAACATAGGGTAAACTGTGGACACTAAAACTTGTGTCCTGAAATATTAAAAACGTATTAAAAAATTAGGTGGAGCAACCAATGATATAGTTAGTTATTGTAGTGTCTATGAACCACGGTCAGGCCATTTCTTACATGGCACCATGGGAAGAGACAAATTCTTACAAGAAGGCCAGGTGAAAGAAATTACTTATGAATGTGTAGAATAAAGTGCTTTAAAGTTTACAGTGAACAGACAGAATTTGGCCTCGGATATACCTATAAGGGAGTCTAATAAATTTATTTGTGCTAGTATTCTTTCTTTATTTTGCCAAAATAAAACTGTCCTTCTATTTCACAATAAAGCCGAAATCCAGCCCTATTTGTTTCCAGTTTTCTATTTATAGGTCTATAGATCAAATGCAAGGCATATACCATACATATAATTATATACCCGGCAGCATGATGGCTCAGAGGTTAGCACTCTGGCCTGTGCCAGGTTCGAATCTCAGCCAGGACACTATCTGCATGGAGTTAGCAGGTTCCCCCAGAGTTTGTGTGGGTTACCTCTGGGCATTCCGGTTTCCTCCCACATTCCAAAAACATGCAGTTAGGTTAATTGGCTTCCCCCCAAAAGGGACCTTAGACTGTGTTAAAGACATATGACTGAGGTAGGAACATTAGATTGTGAGCCCCTTTGAGGGACAGCTAGTGACATAGCTATGGACTGTCTACAGCGCTGCAAATTTTGAGGCGCTATATAAGTACTGTGTATTAATAAGATTAATAAAAATAATAATAATAATAATAATAATAATAATAATAATAATAATAGTGGGTGTATGGGGGAAAGATAGCCTAGATATTAGGAGCAGCTCTCAAATTTGATGAGCTATGCCTCCCTTATCACAAAGATTTAGAAGGTATGCCATTGTTGGTTGTTAATCACTTTATTAAATCATAAATTGTTTCACAATAAACAACATTATACCTTCTGAATTCAAATGATCAGATTTAGAATACTATGCTTTTGTTTTAACTTTTCTAAAAAATTGTATTTATGCCTATATTACCAATAAGAAGATTCCCTTCTTGCCCCTGTGACATCCCTACAAGATAGAAAGGCAAGGATGTGGTTATCACCAGAGCTAAAAGATGCAGAAAAAAATTTAAACTTTTTCATGAGTGTAAGCCTTCCCATTATACCAAAATTATTACAAAGGTTCTCTATCATTCAGCTTTGTGTAGTCTGCTTTGTTCAGCTTTAGTGGTCCAGAACAGGGGTTGGCATATGCAGATGCCAACAGGAGTCCCCACTAGGGACCTAAGTCAGTTCTGCACAGTGGCATACTGTTGGCTAAGCTCTTCATTGGTTCAGAATGTTCCTTTAAAAGTAGGTTCTCATTTTTTTTTTTTTGCTGCATCCAGATCTGTAGATAGATTACTACAGTCTGTACACTACTAATAGTTTGCCATCTCTAGCTAAGTAAATTGGAAGTATTTTTGTGTGATCAAGATAGTGGCAACTTTATTTGTTCCTGAAGCTAAATGTTATATTGCTGAAGTAGAGAGTTCAGAAGTGGGCTTTCCTATTGCTATTTCCTAAGGTTACAAAATTTGCATATTCTAGAACAGTCAATAATTGCCATATTTTGAAGTCACCTGAAAGGCACTTTTCAGACGATCCTAAATTTGTGGCTTGAATCTGCAGGAATTATTTCTAACATTTTATAAATCGTGTTTGATGGTGCAGATGTTAAAAACGTGGCTGTTTCAGATATCCACAGGCCAAATTTCATATAATATTTCATAGGCTAGGTGTGCACATTTTCCTAATGAAAAATAAGGCAAATCTAAATCACTTTCTCCATAGCTTATTTAATGAAGATCGTGTATGCAGTTCCTAAGTATTTTAAAACATAACAGATAATCTATGATAACTGACAATTATTTACTATACGTTTTCTCAATATGTAAGAAAGACCTGAAACAGAAATACTTATATCTTTTATAATAACTGTGGTTTACACATTAAAAAAGTAAAAACTTACGGCTTGATATACAGTATGCCAGTCTGCAGTTGATTTTTCGGTACAGTTGTTTGTTAAAAGGCCATATAAGAAGAGTAAAAAGTTGAATACAATTAACGATAAGTCCAGTTCCAATAAACACATAGCTGATGAAAAGATGACAAAAGAACTGAGATTTTATAAAGCCAACGATGTTCATTTTTCACCAAGCGCTGATGACCAATATTTACGAAGACCATTCATACAGTGAGGAGTAGACCTATAGGACATGTAAAAGATGTAATTACCACAAAGTAATGAAATCAAGATATATCACAGACAGAACTCAGTAAAATACCACTTACAATTTATACTACTAGATGACATAGATTTTCAGTTACCCACACAGTTCAACTGAATGTATCCTACAACAGGTTATTCATCAATGTATAGGACTACCAGTCAAAAAGCTAGTGGGTATTTCAGCCTGTTGACTTACTGTATATAGACGTCTAGGGTGATTTTTTTTTCTTTAGATAATTGGGACCCTTGGTCAACCTCCACCTTTTTTCTATTACAAGAACTTTATGCTTTACATTACAGAACATACAGTGCATTTAGCAACAGCAGAAAAAAGTATCTCCTGTGGTATAATTTTTGTCTGTTCCGTAGTAATGTTCTCTTTTTGTTTTCAGTTTTTTTTCCACATTTTCTACATCCATTGGCTTGTCCAGCAGAACCATACCAAGCCTCACCGCACAATTATTTATTGCTTGAAATAATGTGAATTTATGGTTGAACGCATAATCTGTAATAGCATTGTGTCCTCACAATTCTCATAAATATGTAAGCTACTTTAAGTTTATAATAAAAAAGGCAAGTTGAGCCATTTGACCTTAAATGTCTGGTGACAAAGCAGAGTACCATTACTAGAAAAGGAAGCTGTGTTTTTTATTCACACTGATAGCTGTGATTTAATTTCTACAAAGTAATAAAAGTATCAAGAACACAAGTAAAATAAAATGTCATCTGCAGACAGGCTCCACATTTTTTTTTTGATTTAAAAGCTCACTGATCTTTATTTTAAACCTGACAAGGACAAATAGTGATATATGCAAACCTTCACGTTTCTGTACAATTTAATTCCCTAAGTAAATGAGGTCAGCTGAGGTTAGTGATTGCCCATTACTTTAGCTTACATTTATCTATGGATCTCCAGGCCATTTTGACAAGCAATGTTCACCTGAAGTAAGCCTGTGATTTGTCCATGTAGCACGGGGCAACAGGTTCACTTTTTTGCCAGGCTAAGCAGCAACTTATATTTACACTGTGACCACTTTAATTTGTATTTTTTTTTTTTTATTGGTTTGAAAAGCTTGTGAAGATATGTTCGAAGTATTCATGAGGCTTTACAAAATATTTTAAACCAAGAATGTGTATTAGGCAAAGGCAACCTATACACATGAGATGAGCCCCCAGATTTAAACATTTTCATCAGTGATTACTAATTTAATAAAGGGCTTGAGTAAACACAGCTAGAGTTGGAAAGAAAAAAAAGTTGACAAACCACAGCTGCAAACATGCCTGCAGGTCTTCTTTTGATTCTGCAACATAAGATTATAGCTCACCCGGTTACTCTGTGAGACCACATTCAGCTCTGACCAGTTCTGGTTACAGAGCTGTAAAAAAATCAAGTAATAGCTGCTAGGTAAGTAGCGGATCTGGCACTCCCTGACCCTTAGCTTAGCTTTTTGGGCTACAGGCAGAAGAGATATCAGGAATCTAATAGACCCATATATCTTCAAGACATACTTGTCATTACTGTCACATAGGGGTTCTCTTTGGGCCCCTTGTGATAACAGTAATAAGAAACCAAAAATGTAAATTATTATTACACAGTATTCATAGTTCTCCCCAGAGGGTCATAATGGGCTTCCCTGCCCTGTTACACATTCCTGTCCAGTTATCTAACATTCTGAACTTCAATTGGGGAATGGGGAGGTGTAAGAAACCAAAAATATAGGTACAAGTGGGGAACATCTGTGACTAACATCCCCTAAAACTTCATCACTATGGCATCATTAGAAAATGAACTCTGCCCACTAAATTTTATTGAGGTTGAGGTACTGGAAGGTTACAGTCATGTGTAACAAAGACGTGCATTTTGATGGACAGTTTTTTCGTAATATTGTAATGATGCCATGGTGATGAAAGGTGATCACCACAAGTGTCCCCCACTTCCACCTATATTTTTGTTTCCCTGCACCTCTTACTTCTGGAGAAATTGGGGTTTGAGGTAAGATGCAGACAGATATGTGTAACAGAGCAGGCAGCACATTTTGCTAGGTAGAGATTTATGTTCTCATAATGCCATACTAATTACATTTTAAAAAGGTTTAGCCACAAGTGTCCCCTACTTGCACCTACAGTTTCAGTTTCCTATGCTTCCACGTGTACCTTAAAAATTTCAAGGTATTACAACCAACGGTTTAGGTGATATTAAGGTTTGAACACAGCGAGTTGTTAGGCTGCAGAATATGACATGCAGCTTTTACACTGACATAGCTATCACACTGCGCTGCCGATGACATTATACACTGCGGATAAATGTAACAGACAGTGTTTTTATATAGAATATGGACAGTGATGAGAGGGGATCACTGGCTGTCTTGTCCCCATCTGATATCACATGCATGATGCTATTAAAGCATCGCCACATTTTTAACATTATATTAAAGAGTGACTTTCTCCGTTAAGTAATGGAAAAATGTTTTTTTTTTTGTTTTTGTTTTTACACTTTTTTGGAGAGGACCTCTCCCCTTCAATCTTCACTTCCATTTCGGTAAAGACCAAATGGGAAATCTGCAGCCTCCTGGGATATTTGTGTCACATATCCCAAGAGGCTCTGTACTGCTCCTTCTGTGCATGCATCTTCCGAGGCTTTCCTATAATGTAAAAAAAAAAAAAGGTTCAATCTCATGCATGCGCAGTGCAAGGCAGCACTGGACGTACAAGTGAGCATCAGAGAAAAGGTGGAAGCTGAGCCAGCATGGGCCTGCTGGGCTAATTTTGTAAAAGAATCAAGTGAAAAAAAAATGTTTTCACAAAAGTTCACTTTAACTAAATATAGACATAGGAGCACATCTGAAGTTAGGCTGAATTCACACCGGCAGTAAGGTTACATTTGTCCATTCCTCATGCCAGGAACCACTGCTGCTTAAAAAACTTCTAGCTCCGAAAAAGCCCAGCACTTACCGCCCGTTATCAATCCTAGGGGCCCAGCACTTACCGCCTGTTATCAATCCTAGGTGCCTAGCAGTTGCCAGAAGTCACTCAGAAGGGGTAAATGTTTTTTGCTGATAATATGAACTAAGCCTAATTTGTTACACCACATTCATTATACTATTACACTACTACAAAGGAATACACTCTTAAAACTTGGAACACTAGTAAGTTGGGTCACAATACACAGCATAGGACAGTTGTGGCAAAATACATAGAATAGAAAAATTGGATATACTAATGGGGCAGGGATTACAAAGTATAGGGAGAAGGTAGAATACTAAAACAATATAAGGTTACTGGATACCCATGGCATATACAACTGGGAGCACTAAGTTTGCCATGTTTTGCCACCCGACTGCAGCTTCCCACCACCCGGCTGAAAAAAATTTCTGGGGCGAACACTGGTATTTATATAGCACCATCATATCACTAACTGTCCCTCAAAGGGGCTCACAATCTAACGTCTCTACCATGGTCATATGTCATTTATACAGTGCAAGGTCAATTATGGGATAATGGAATATGAGATATATAAAAATAACGTAATTGTAATTTTTACAGAAAATTGCACATTTTTATATATATTTTTTATTCAAATTTTTTTGAATTGTTTAAATTTACATTTTTTAATTAATATTCACAATGCTTGCTTTTGTTATATTTCAATTATTTTGATTTGTTAAAAAAATAAACACAACAGGGAGCCTTTTTTTGCCCCACTCTTGCCTCTGTGATGAATACCTGTTCAAATAAGAGAACAGTAGAACATAAAGCTTCCATGTTTCCAATTACTTGACTGATTCATAAGCTTACATTGCAAGTATTACCTATAAAGCACAACCATGCTACAAGTGCCACGCGCAAAAAAAGAAAGCAAGAGTCTGTCTCTCTAAAAACAAAGCTATCACTTCCCCAATGTACACAGGTATTACAAACTATACACACAAACAATTTCACAACATATTATTACTGATATTACAGAATAATACCAAGTTTTTTGGGGTTTTCTTAACAAGCATATCTGAAAATATTGAAATCTCAAGTAATATGCTACAGATGTATATTAATATGTATAATAATCTTTTTTTTTTTTTTTTTTTTTTTTTTTTTTAACACAAAAAGACCTCAAATAGGCAGTAAGCCTACCTCCCCAAAAAAGTATAATTTTGACATTTGATTTTTGTACAAAAATTTTAACACTGGACTTAAAAAACATCCACTGCTTAGATGACCAGTCTTACAGCCCACAGAGTGAGCTGGTGACTTTGTGCATTTTTTCCCTACTGTGTAACTGATCACATATCTGTACAGCAGATGTTAAAACACAGGTATTCACAGGTACTTTTTCTATAATTTTTATGATAAAAAAATATCATATTACTTAAAGCCTGTCCATAGCCAAGAACAAAACTTTAATATATTGCAGTTTGCCAAACCCTAGTTTTTGTTTGGCTCTTCTCTGTTATTTTTAGCTCGCAATGCTCCCAGAACAGACTTCCTGGCTTAAGCTACGTACACACTTCCAATTATTATCGTTGGAAAACGAACGACGAACGATCCTGCACGATATCTACGAACGATCGTATAGCACCGATCCTGCACATAGAGATAACGACACGATCGTTCGTAGATATTGTACACACAATAGATACGATCGTTTGAGCGATAGAGGAACTATGTGCACGACAGGAAAGTGAACGAACGTTCGTTCATTACGCATGCTCTGAACATGGACGATCAACAAACGACACACGAACGATGTTCAACGATCGTCGTCCAATCCGATCCGCCGGTCCGGTCGTTCGTTTCCAACGAGTTTCCTCGTTCGTCGGCGTCGTTGGTTACTTTTTTACGAACGATTTTTTGCCCAATCGATCGTTCGTCGTTCGATTGGAACGATAAAAATTGGAAGTGTGTACGCACCTTTAGGGTGCAAATGCCCACTCATCATACCCTATCTGTGGAGGAACCCTAGGCCAATAAAGGTCTGGGACTGAAGAATACCTCACTTTCTTTTTTCCATAACTTCGAAGGGGGGTCTATAGTCTTCAGAGATAGTGGGTGATAGTTTAACTGATTACAGCCAGCAGAGAACACAGGAAGTTAAGTGCTCAAAACATTTCCAGCAGGATCAGCACATTTTTTGAAATTTATCAGATATCAATTTCCTTACTGCAGAGGTAAAACAATAAAGGGGGCAACTAAAAGGTGTATTAAGGTTTTCATATACTTTAATAAAAGTCATTAGGTTTTGCAGTAACAGTAAGGTTTAAATTTATGTTTTCACAGTACAGAATTCTTTCTGTGTCTGTCTGAGACAAAGGCTGATCAGTCAGGTACATTTTATCCTCCGTCTGCATGAAAAGTTTGAATTGATGATCTCTGGCCAACATAATTTATTAAAGCCAAGAACAAAGATAAAGAAGCCCATCAAAGGAGAACTGGTATTAATGATGCAGAGAGCAGTTACTTGCAACAGAACTAAGAGATGCATGTTCTTAACTATCATTCCACACATAGCAAAGAGCAGACACGTGCTACTAAGGTACCTGGCTCAGGGAAGCAATTAATGGGGCCAAATATGTTTTTTCAAAGACATTTTCTAACATACGTACACAAATTAAAAACATTAATGCATTCCATTTTCCTGAGTTTTTTTACAAGTTAGTTGATAAAGTTAAACTACAAATTCTATTATGCCGCCAAAGTCATTTAATGCCCAGTTGACTTGCTTAGTTAAAATAAAGTCACACAATTAAACACTCTAAATGGTAAAAATTGCAGTGAAATATTTAACTTTAAAATATTGTTCTTGCACTGCCTTTGTGTGAGCGGCATCCTGCTTTCAATAGCTCATATCAAGTCAAATCCTATTAGGTTATAAGGTGATAACCATATTCAAATTATATGTTGGAGATGGAGCAACTGGACCAGTGACTTTTATACTTTTATCTCCAACACTGCTGTGAATATCTCCACCTGTAGCGTTTCTTCAGACATTTCAAATGTGTTTCTCAGTATGTGTAGCAGTCCTTATGGGGCAGTGGCGCCTAAATAAACTATAAACAAATGTGCCATTTCTATTGCTACTATGGCTACCAGACTCCTCTAGTGACATAAGTGCTTCTCTACCTTAAAAGACAAATAAACCACCCCTGAGTCATCCCTGTTGAATGTTTTTCCACTGTCATGTGATTACATCATATTACCAATTTAAGTCTCTGCAACAATTAATCTTTCTTGGCTGCATCGTTAGAAAGCAAGACTGCCAGGTCTGGCAACCTGGTTTTAAAAACTGACGGTTGTAAAAACGGGAAGTTGGTGGAATTGAATTTTATTATGCTTCCTAAGAAAAGTCTGTAATCAGATTGTTTTCCTCCAGTGTTTAACAAAGCAACAAGAGAATCTACACCAGGATAAAGAACTACTAGTTGTAAAAATGTCTGGGTGTCTGCCGGTATGAACCATGTAAAGCATCCAGGGAAAATGGTCTGAAAAGAGTGGTAATGCACTAAAGTTAATGCACAAAATCTAAATTTATTAAAAGCACCTGGAGAGGAATATAATACCAACTGCAGCAATCCTCCCAAAACTGAATGCCAGTAAAGATCATCATCATGGGAAAGTCCTATGGCTGTAGATGACTGAAGGATGAGGATAGTACTCATCATGGGAAAGTCCTATGGCTGTAGATGACTGAAGGATGAGGATAGTACTCATCATGGGAAAGTCCTATGGAAAGTCCTATGGCTGTAGATGACTGAAGGATGACTTTAAATTTCTATTATTGTCCTTTTCTTTCTTTCTTGTTCGCTGACTTTAGTACTCACTGTAGGTAATTCCTTGAGATGCCGGATTTGAAATATCTGATGTATAGAGGATGGTACTATGAATATAAAAAAAATTGTTTTATATTCTAATATCTCCTAGATTGTAAGCTCTTCGGGGCAGGGTCCTCTCCTCCTGTGTCACTGTCTGTATTTGTCTGTCATTTGAAACCCCAATTTAATGTATGTTGGTAACACCTAAATCCTGTTTATTAATAATGTTTATTGCTGTATGTGTGATAATAAAGCAAAATTACTTTCATGGTCTAAAAGTGTCTCTGAAAATGCAATGAAAGGTACTGGACACACTTAAAAATGAAACCAGACTTAAATTCCTAAGCAGTTTCTGATAGGGAAACCTTCATTTGTATCTTTACTTTGGGTGTGGATTTTGGCTATTACGAGGAAACCTACAGTACATTACATTAAAGTTGCAGTCTTTGAAAGTTAAATAACCTTCCATTCTTTTTAGAACAAATACTGAATTAACTGCAAAGTAAACACTAATGCCACTTAATGTATAGTTCACTATAGGTCATGTAAAGCATTGGGTACAAAGTACCGCCTTTTGCAACTGTGCTTAAGGATGTCATTCAAATAAGTATGGGTAATTTATTAACCCTTATTGTGAATTGCCTGTTTTAGCTCAGATTTATTGACTGTGGGAAACAGTACTATAATAAATAAGTTTTTGAATCAATACAGACAATAAGGACCATCATTAAGTTGCTTATTTACAGTGCTTTGCAAAAGGATTCACTGCCCCGGTATTTTCCATTTTTTGTACTGTTACCCAATTTTTATTTTACATGGGTGAACCAAATCATAATGTTATCTACACCACTTACACGGTTATTGGTCAGTGTTCTTGTCATGTAGTATTTATATGTACAAGCAGAAGTCCAACAACATTTGTCAATACCAAATAATCAAATCTGTTTTATATTGTTTGCTGGCCACATTATTTTTCCTGTAGACATGTCTGTAATAAATATATTATTGCTGACTATTTTTTTTTATTTTTTTTTTATACACGAGTGTGCAGAGAAAAAGAATTCATTTTTTTTTCTTTTTTTTTAATTAACTTAAAAACCAGAACTATTAGTATGGCAAAATGCCATGGGTAATGCCGACAGCTCAGGCTTCAGACATGTCCTTTCATGGTTATTGTAAAAAAGGTTAGCCCCAGCCTCAAACACATAAAAATGTTTACAATTGTTAGTTTCCTTATGAATTCCCCTAAAGAGTCCTTCTCCAATACCATATGCATTTGGGAACAGTTTTTAACCATGTATATTTCTACGTTTTGATATGCTAAGAGTTTTGGTGGCACCGAAATAGTGTTGTTTGCTGGAACGCAAGAAAGGATAATACATACCAAATAATAAATCAGAGAAAAAAGTTCCAAGGGCAAGGAAATAAATTAATGTAGGATATATAAGTTTTGCACATATTGCGTCAGATTTTTGCTGTGTTGGCAGCCCATTTAATTGAATGGGTTGCCCTGTTGCAATGCATGTTTTGCATGACATAACATGTTAATGTGTTATGCATGACATAACACAATACAACAATCTTTTTGGGTATTTCAGTTACTGATTTGTTCAGACTACAAACTTATCCCATATCCATTTAAAAGACAACATTTATAAAAAAAAAAGCAAAGTTTAGGTGATACTATCAAAAAGAGTAACACAATTAGGATATTTATCTTTGCCACCACAAGTGAAATGATCACTTTTAAACCCAAATCACATTCCAGCACAACAAATATGTTAACAAATGAATATTACACATCTTATCTTATGTAGTCCACCCTCTTTTTCCTCTATTAAAATAGCAAAAATGTCCCGGACTTGACCTGTTACTCCAATTGCAGGTGCAATCATGGTTAATGGCATGGCCTTTCAATTCTAAGGATTTCTCAGGACAGGAAAATTTCTCAGGACATATTAGAAAATCATCTGACCCTTAGCCGGTCTTGAAACTAGGTAAATATGATATAATATATATATATATATATAAATATATTACATGACATATTACAATGTGTCATTATTTGTGACTACGACTTCAGGTGAACAACAACACATGACACATTACACGGTTTCATTATTTTTTTACAAGGACAAAGTCAAAATGCAAAAGCAATATGTGAAAAGTGCTTTAAATCAAATGCACTTGATCATCAGCAATTGTGACCACCACTGGAAAAACATAAATTTTGTCAATTTGGTAGTCTGGAGCATTGAAGTGTTTAACACAATGCCATGAAGGAAAGAAAGCTGCAATATTCTTGGAGAAGCAATAGTTGGTGCCATCAATCTGGGAAGAATTATAAGGTCAGAGATAAATAGATGAAACAGATACAGCTATATGAAATACAGCTTAAGTATAAATAACATGAGTTAAAATAATAAATACCAAAAATTGTGGACTGCATAATGTGTTTAGGTGCCTTTAAGGCTATATGTGGCGGAGTTTAAAGATACACAGATGCATTTGCACTAAAAGGAAGAACAGTGGCATAACCTAAATGAAGCATTCAAAGTCCATTGCTGTACACAATCCCTATATCCAAAATAGATTCATATTTTAGGAGCCTTTTTACACCTTCTGTAATGTTACAGTATGAGCACATGTACAGCACATGTACATAGCATCCAAGGGTTCCAGAAGTTGAATGTTCCTATTAGCTGCTCAGCTAAAAAAAAAAAAAAAAAAAAAAAAGCAAGATCCTAATTAGATTCTAATCCGGTGTGAATTATGCAGTAGAGTAGAGACATGTGGTATTTACTAGTGAGTGAGTTTGACTGTTTTGTATACAGTCGAACATATCCGATGGGTAAGCAACTATACACTGTGCATATCGTGTACCAGTTTCTAAAAACAATTGAAACCTGAAGTGAGGTGGATTGACATGCGCATCAGATCTGAAAACTATGCCCACCAAGGCCATCACAATGCCACCAAAATTACTGAAGTTTGGTCAAAACATTAGAGAACTTGTGACAGCATTGGTAGCAGAGGATAAAAATGTAATCTAGCTTGATTTCACATATCTGTGGCATTGCATCACCACCCAATATAAATCTTCTGGGTAAAGAAAACAGAAAATGTTTCGTTTTGCATATTTCCCGGTTGGCAACAAGTATATTGACAGACAACCCAATATTTGGTATGAAGAAATACTATTTGGGTTCCCAATCTCATAGGAGTAACTGAGTGCTGCTGAAGAAATCTATATAAATTGTCTGAAACCCCTAACCTGAGAAGCTGATAAGGCTTGTAAGCGTCTCTTGGCCCAATCCATGATCTTTGCATGCATTTTTGAAGTCTGATTGACCTTGTTCCAACTTTATGGGAAATATATACTACTACTATGGTTTTTGGCTGTGAGGATCTTTACTGCCTGACTGAATTAAACCCTCCCAGTTTTTAATTCTAAAATGTTTGCAGCAACCACCGATTTCCACTGACTGCCAGTCGCCCTGAACATGATACATGCTTAGATGAGCATCTATCTCATTAGCTCTAGCTTTAGGTGTCTGTAGTAATCCACTCCCTATTTTACGAGAGCCAAGGTTATCCACTTGACAGGTTCGTTGGTAAAACCCACAAGATTACAGAGGCACTTGTCTCAAATGATAAGTGGAATATTCAATCCAGATATTTACGGTTTCTTTAGAGGGTTAATGTCCAATAGCCTCATGAGAGCTTTAGCCCATAGTATTGCAAATGTCATTACCTCCAAAAGCCTGATTGTTTTCTGAAACAAACTTTTACTTTGAGTTGCAACTCCTCGCCCTTCAGTTTTTCTGGGGTGAGGACTTTGCATTCCTGTTGCAGAAATCAATGCAGTCAACCCACTTGCATAATCGGCAGAACGGTTGTCCCATGTGTGCACAGGAAATCCCCTATGTCATTATAGCGGGCGTGTGTGCTGTGCAAGACCCGCATGGGCCACGCCCACTCCGATTCCAAGAACATGCTTTGCACTGACACTGGACTCCGTGCACAGGGAACCCCTCACATCACCCTGGTGGGCATGTGCTGTGCGGGACCCACCCAGACCACGCACATATGATGTAATGATGTAAGTGCTGAATGGTCAGCCCCCACACATTTTCACCTCACCCAAATCTGGCCCTCTTTGCAAAAAGTTTGGACACCCGTCCTGGAGGTTTTCCAGAACTACGGGTAACTAAGCCTCCAAGGTGGATATTGTCCCGAGAATTTAGCAGCCAGTTGTTTGAAAAATGTTCTAGCTTGACAGCCTTTATTCTGAAATCTGCAGCCACCACTAATTACTGGTATATATTCTTGGAGCAGAACACCTGGACAAATGATAACACCTGGAATTGCAGGCGATATTTGTTTTCCAGGAATTTTTTTAGCGGTATTCAAAAAATGCTGACTTGAATGGTGTATTGGTACATGCAAAGAAGCATCTCAAATCCACTTTTGCCATGAACTCTCTCCTGCTTAACACCCACATTTCCATCATGAAGAGAATTGACTGCTGAACTTGTTTAAACTCTTTGATATCAAAGACAAATCTGTGGCCTTCTGAAATAAAAGACCTTACCAGGCTGAGAAAGCAGTACTTCCATCATAACTTACTTTCATTAACCTTCAAGAGCGCGATTGATGAACCCGAAATGGTACAAAAAGGTTGTGGGGGACGGGACTTTAGTCCTTAAAGCATCTCACCATTTCCTATATCAATTCTTTTCTCTTCAACGTCCTTTTACAGTCTGAACATATGTTTTTTCAGTAAATGTCTCTTCTGGCATAGAAAGAATTTTCCTATTTCTAGCATCTTCACCACTACCATCCTCACATCTTCCTCCTCTGACACCTAGAACAAAGCAAGGAGGATACACTAAAAAATGACTATGAGCCTTTTAACAGCAAAACATGTATCTAACCAAGGATCCGTAAAAAAAAAAAAAAAAAAAAAAAAAAAAAAGAAGGTATACTCACAGCCCTACAGACAAGAGCTAGGCTCTGGTCTGACACCAGGCCACCCCCTAAGCAGATACTCAAAAATAATCACAAAATCAGCATTATAAGCAGTAAATTATTTACTCATCTCATCTCAATGAATTTCAAACTTCCTAATCCCTATGTCATCCCAGCAGCCCATCCAAGCCAGTAGGTTTCTAGTGCAACCTCATGAACAGGCCACACGTAATCCCTGCAACCCAGGACGGCTGTGTGCAATGAAAAATCTCAGTGTGATTTCACATTAGTCGCAGCATACTCCTGGGTCTTATGTGTGCAGAGAACCACCACCAACATTGGAGATCCCCAGTGCCAGTGTCAGACGAAAGGGAAGAAACGACCCACAGCCAGACTCCTGGACCTTCCACAGAACGTGTAAGCAGTAAATTTTAGGATCTCCCTGTCTTGGTGACAAATGTTTGACATGAGTTTTGTCTACATATACACTTCAATAGCTCCTTTTTTTTTTTTTTTTTTAACTGCATCCTGCATTTTAGACATGATTTAGAGTCTGGTAAATATACCATGAAAAGCGTTTTTTGAAGTCCACAAAAAAAAAAAAAAAATGTTGATCTAAAAGGTACATGTTTAACTGGTATTGGTAGTGCTAAACCATACAGGAGAAGGGGACACCAATAAACCGTCCAAACAGGTTGGTCCAAAACTTTTATTCAGAAAGGCAGCAAACACAATTTTTACAGCAGGAAGGCTTTGAATAGCAAGATCAAAGCATAAAATACATAAAAACATCCAAGCCACTCACTCAAATTCTGACAAACCAGGTGCCCGATAGGGTTTCACAATACAATCAGGCAGCAATTGTTCTTTTGTTCTGTAAGCAGGTAACCTTTTTTACCCAGCAGTAAGTTCTCACAGCAGAGAGATCCCTGAACAACAGTTAGCTTGCATATACATTAGTCAAAAAAAAAATAAGGGTAGTCCAGATCCTCCAGGATGGCACAATGCATATATGCTGTTGCGGTTTACTGGGTCTCCAAGCACAGCTTCATGAACATGGAGGAGACACCAGTAGACAGACCTCCACACAAGGAAAGTTGGCCAGGGCTATAGAAGGTCAACAACCTCGCAGCAGGACCAGCATCTACCTCTTTATGAGAGAAGGAACAACAGAAGCACCGTCAACCCTGTACCCTTGCAGCTGGTATGTAACAGGAGGAAATCCTGGTGTTTTAATTCCCCAGACCCCAGAATCTATTAGGTATCAGTGCATCGGAAGCAGTGCAACAGACTGTCCAGGAGCCTACTGATGCCCTGAACTAAGGCTTGGTGATTGAGCAGTGTATATTTTTCTATTGAAAGCTTAGCAATAAGGCCAATAAAGTTAATAGCCAATATAAGTTCTGGCGAGCGGGTAAGATGTGGACCTAAGAAAGAGACTTTATTTCATTGAAAGCTCCACAGAGTCTCTGGACTCCAGAATTTAAACCCAATTTTCTCTTTAGGATCCATACTTTTGATTTTTTGTAACAGCAATGCATCAAGCTATAACCCTCATTTTAATATTCATACTCATATTATATAATATAACTCAAATAATACCTTTTTTTAACCTTTTTCTTTCATTAGGTTGTATAACATGTTGTTGAGTTGCTTTGCAGCCTATGAGTTTTAGCTACAGTTTCCTTTCTTTACAAAATTTTACCTTGTAGTTTGGAATCTTCCTCTTGAAGGGGATCACCATCTCTAGCTTGCTTGAGACTGCGGTGACATCATGATCTTTCCTGCAAGTATTATACATTTTAGCTTGCCAGGTACTTTTATTAGACAATCAGCAAATAAAACATTTTCATATTACAAACTGTAAAACTATAAAAAGGTCACAAAAGTAGCACATATTGCACAGTTTGGCACATTGACAAAATTGCTGAAAACTGATTTTAACCAACCTTGGCTATCTTGGTTCTAGAATGTCATTAAATCCAAAACAACATATAAAGCATGTGAACAAGGGTTGCAAAGGTATTGATCAAGATCCACCTTTTCTCGAGAGTTGTAGGAGCCCTCCTCCAGATAGAAGAGAATATCTTCAGCCATTGGCGTTAGATTTCACCTGTTAGAGCCCTTCAAATTAGGACAGCAGATCTCATTTCTTACAAAAAGTGAGTTACACTTGTAAGAAGCTGCTAGGGTTACACTAACAGATGTCTAGGGATTGGGGGGGGGGGAAAACGCTAGACGCGAATGTAGGATTTTAATGTAAAGAAAATCTAGATTGAAAGAAATTCTATCATATTTAATCTTGATAAAGGTACAGAAGTATGGAATCCAAATAAGAAATGTATAAGAATACTGGCCAAATGTTGTATGATCAGGTACCCAACATATTTCTCCTTGAAACTGATCGTATACCAGGTTTTCCCCTATGCATTTAAATAATAATTACAGCAATTGTTGTTTGGGAGTGTCCTAATTTTTAATTGGTTCCTGTTAGATATTGTTAATAGATTTGTTATTATATATGCTAAAACATTGATTTTAACAGTGTTTTACCAGGAAGTTCTATATTATATCTGAGCATGGGGTTATATTAGAAGTGCACCACTCTGTCTGCCAACTGATTTGAAAAAAAAAAAAAAAACATTCTTATTGTATTGGGTCTACAGTGATCTGTATGCAAACCAAAGTGCCCTGTAACATTGGAATTTTAGATATAGGCTGCTCCTATGAAGATGCCTTAACAGAAGCCATTTATTATTATTATTATTTCCTTTTCCAATAGTAGAGTCTATACAGCTCTAGAAAAATTACAGTAAATCAGGGCAATAAAAGCAGGAAAATGTACAAAGATCATGGAGGACAGTAAAAGAAAAAAAATGTGACGATTTCTACAGGAGCTAGGCCTATCTAACTGTGTACATTGTTTAAAAAAAAAACACTACACGGTCTAGGAGCTCTATTTATAAAACTGGGTATCAGACATTCCCTCATATATTCTCTTGTGGGAATCAATTACTGCAATTGAAACACATATACCTG
This sequence comes from Pyxicephalus adspersus, assembly GCF_032062135.1. Lineage (NCBI taxonomy): Eukaryota > Metazoa > Chordata > Amphibia > Anura > Pyxicephalidae > Pyxicephalus > Pyxicephalus adspersus. The sequence goes on from NC_092861.1 coordinate 94,504,148, forward strand.
GAATATTCCCACCAGGCAAAGTTTGAAGGAATGTCATATTCCCGGTTGTATAAATAGAGCCCTAAATGTCTATTGAATCACAAAGAATGTATCTAGCTTTTAATCTTAATAGGTGTAAACATTGTTATACAGAAAACATTTGTTTGCTTTACAGGATAAGATTGATAGGTTTATATTTTTATTTATTCTGAACCTAATGTCATTAGTCATTTATTTAAAATATTCTTTTTTGAACAATCTACAATACACACAAACAGGATCCAGTCCTAACATTCAAGTTACTTTGAAAACATATAATTGGCAATAAAAGAATCCATGTAATGATTTCTTATATAGAGTGCTCCAAATTTTGGACTATAAATATGTCTCAGCAGGACCCAGAGTCAATGGGAGTTCCTTCCTCCTTTGTGAGATCAGCAAAAGTAGTCATTGCTATAAGAAATTGCTCTGCCAGGTGCTAAAATCTCAGGTCAAACAGAAAGGAGGTAGCCATATCCCAGGATTATCATAGTCCAAATGTGGAAACAAGTTTATTTTAATTTCCCAATTCATTGTGTAATAGAAGACCTACTATGCTGCCATGTTTTGCCTGTTCAGCAATATGCTGTACACAATTGTGGCAGAAAACGTAAAATGCTTTTTTGTGATCATTCCATGGTAATCGCATTTTCATAGGGCAGCAGCCACCTTGGTCAGCTTGTGAAGTACATTATTCCCCTTATTTTTATCATTTACATGTGTCATCATAAATGACAATAAATATGTTCTATAAAAACATTGTGGCCCCCTCTCTATAGCTTACAGGAAACCACTACTACTATTAAAACTCTATTTACACCATTGTGGTGCACTAGAACAGTGATTGCCAACCTTTTCGGTCTCGCTGCAGGCAGACGCGGGGGAGCTGGGTGTCAATCAAAGGGGAGAGACTTCCCTTATAGTGACGTCAGAATGCCATAAACCCGCTCACTCTCCCCATCGCAGATCTGGACAACCCGACCCCTTACCTGAGCCTAGGATTTGTACGGGGCATGTGGTCCACGGCTCTGGCTGGTGCACCCCCGCACCCCCAAAATTTTCTCACCGGTTGGCGACCGCTGCACTGGAACATGCATATTAATGTGAATTTAATTGGCTGTGTTTTACTTTAGGACTAAGATGGGTAAATATAATTTTTTGGCAGCATAGCACAATATGTGTGAGCTTTCCAGCTCACATACCTGACAGTGGAAACTTCTTACACTAGAGCTGTCATTATACATTTACTGGCAAGCAAGAATGGCATCATGCGTCAGAGGTCCTGATTAAGAAAGAAAAAAAAGGGGGAATTTATCTTTGTTAAATTTTCAAGATTAAAAAAAAAAAAAAAAAAAAATTGAGAAATACATTTTTCAATATCACTAAATTAGAGTGTCTTTGGTGCACCATGTGACTAAAGCACAAAGGATTCCTGGAGAACAGAGTGTGAAAGGGTACATGCTCTATATGTTTTGTAATGATACCTTGGAAAATTCTGTTGGAGGAAGAAGGCAGTGGACTCACTTCCTTAGCGTTTTGAAAATGTGTGCTTAGCTGTTATGATTTTTGTAGCAAGAACTTTGTAAAATTCGACATAACATTCCTAGTCCGGACCCAATGCTGGTTATTGTTATTTTTTTACAATTTTGGATGCTAGAATTACAACTTTCAATCTATCTTAGGTTGGCGACAACATGAGATGACATTAGGCTTCTTCCAGACACCATTATTCTACAAATGTTTTATTTAGACAAAAAAAATGTCTAAGTATGACAGATACAATGGCCACTCTCCATGCAATGCGTCTGTGAGGCTTCTGTTTGTGTTAGCTAATTCGGTTTTTAAAACAGTAGGGACATAAAGTAGAGAAGACCATAAATTCCCCTTTAAACTCCTCACAGTTTTTGCAGCTGAATCCTGGAATGAACATCAAGAAATGTAATGAACACTTTCTAGTATAAACTCCTGGAGATTTTCTTTAAAATCTCATTTCAGCAACAAAAATGTAGAAACATTGTGGAGAGATTTTCTCTTACTTGTGCAACAGTTTTCTTTGATGTCTGAAACTAGTGGCCATTTGTTTTTATTTCCTTGTTCCTAGGCAGAAGAAACTTTTGGCTACCCTGGCAGTGACAGAGCAGAAGATAACTCCCCTGTTACCAACCACAGGTCTTCCTTCTCCTTTTCTCTACCCTTGGGCTTTCCAGGGAAATGGACTAGTAATTTTTGCATTTCATCTAATAAATTTGAAAAAGTTTTTGCCAATGTTGTTATAATTTAAAACACATGTAATTAATTAATGAACTGTGCTTGGGAAAGGGGAAGATTAGTTGCAAAAATGTCCTGTAGTTCAGCTTTAAGCATCCCAAAAATGATATATTTAGTGTTCTCCCCAGAAATTTATCCAGGTATCCAGTAACTCTATTATTGTGTCAGTGTTCTACCTACCCCCTATACTTTGTTTCAACTTTCTAATGCCTGGCTTGTTAGAATGTCCATTTTTTTAATGCCCAAACTGTTCAGTGCTGTGTATTTTAAACCAACTTCCTAGCTGATCCGAATGGGCATGCGTGAGATTAAGCACTTTTTTTTACATTATAGGAAAGCCCCCGAGGATACATTCCCAATGTCGGTCATGCAGAAAAGGAGCAGCCCAAAGCCACCTGGAATATGTGACACAAATTTATCACACATTTATCTATAAAAAAAGGGGAAAGTCACCTTTTATATAATGGTAAAATGTGGTGGTGCTTTAACACCCTGAGCAGTAATCTGAGTGTGGCTCAAAAACGAAAAAAAAAAAACAAAAAAACACTTACCTGGTTCTATAAGCGTCCTGCCTATCAGATCCCATCCTCGGGCCGTGTACTCTTCCTCTGATCTTCCGCCAGCGAGTGCGCCGACGTTCCCCAGGAGTTCAATACAAAATAACTGTATTGAATCCAATACAAAAGTAATCATTATATTATATATATATATATATATATATATATATATATATAATTATATACGATACTGTACAGTTACAGTATATACAGATACTGTATACAGTATATACAGTTACAGATATTACAGGTTACAGTATTTTTATGCACCCTTGTTTTGACAGATTTTTTTTTCTTTAAGGCTTAATAATAAATGTATTAAATATTGGACATATTTTGGTGAGTTATGCCTAAGAATTTTAGGCCTACAATGTAAAATAAATTTCCATGCACAAAAATGTACTTCTTTTGGCATAAAATACTGACATAATTAGACCGCCATGGAGGTTAAGAGCATCATGAATGTGATGGGGGCAGGAGAGGCAAAAACCACAACAGCATCCCAGCTTGAGAGGCAAAAAACTGTGAAATGTATCCTCCCACAGTGTGATAGCTGTGTGTTGTTACGCTGCTTGTCATTTTCTGCAGCCTAACAACTAACTATGATCAAACCTGCAGATCTACTAAATTGTTGGTTTTAATGACTTGAGAATTTTAGGGTACGCAGGGGTCCCCTATAGCTACTAATACCCAAAAGTTCCTTAAAGAATTTCAAGATATGGGGATCACGATTTTAAAAACTTTGAGGATTGAACGTTTGGTTGCCGTTTCATAAGAAAGTGCATTTAGGAGCCCAAAATTGAAAATGCAGGTGCAAGTGGGGGGACACTTGTGTATAAACCCCCTAAAATGTAATTAGCATGGCATCATAAGAACATAAAGAACCTCTCCCCATCAAACTGTCTGCTTCTTTACCTTGAACCCTAATTTCTCCAGAACAGAGAGGTGCAGGAAAACAAAATTATAGGTGCAAGTGGGGGACACTTGTGCCTAACACCCTCCAAACTTTCATCGGCAAAGCAATGTACCCTTCCAGTACCTGAACCTTAATTTTGTTTTGATGGGCAGAGTTTTGTATGTTTTAGGGGTTTTAACCACAGACGTTCCCCACACATTTTCAGTTTCCTACACCTCCCCATCCTAGAAAAATTGGGGTTCAAGTGTTAGAAGTTGGCAGTAATGTGTAACAGGGCGGTGAGTTTTGATGTTTTTCATGTTCTGATGATACCAGAGTAATGAAATTTTAATGGTGGTGGTGGGGTGTGATTGATGGGGGGGGGGGATGTTGGCCAAAGGTGTCCCCCACTGCACCTACATGTTTTATTTCGTACACCCCACCATTCTAGGGAAATTGGGGTTCAAGAGAGGAGAAGCAGACAGGGTAACAAAGTATGACAGTTACAGATTTGTGGCAGGCAGGTATCAGTTTAGGGGCCCCATCCCAATGATCCTTTATGTATGTGGCCCTGGGGTGCCCAATTTGCATTTTCAATTAAGAACTTCTAGGCACATTTGCTTCTAGACACCCAATGTTATATTTTCACAAGTGTTTAAAATTCTGATCCCCTTATCTTTAAATTTTTTAAAGCTAGGGTGCTGTTTTGGTTACTACCAACTATGAGTGTTCTCTGTGCTCCCCAATATAGGGGTTGATTTCACAAAGATATTTAGGCTGTTCTTAGTAAAGTGAATTATCTCCTTGCAAAGGATACTTCACTTAGCTTAGTGAATGAGGTAAAGGTTCATTGACTTCAACCATTCAATTATATGTAAGTAAACAGTCTTAAGATTTCCTTTCATTAATTGAAAGAAATACCCAAATATACATTTTTGCCTCTACACCTAGATGTGTAGGCTTTTTCATTGACAATGCACTTCTCCAATCACTACTAGTAATTTTGGACAAATTTACTAATATCCAAACCCTTTGAGCAGTGATGGGGAACCTGCCTTTGAAGCCCCTGTAAATCCACATCAGTATCAAACCTCAATTGTTTTCCACACATCATCTCCCATGAAGTGTCTGTCTGGACAATTTACCGATGAAGCTTACCAGTGGTTTAGAAAAATGTCTCAATGCTTTTACAGTATATGAAAAATCAATGCCCATGTATCCAGTTTACAAAGCAATAATTATAATAAGTTTTAGCTCCCATGGCAATATTTTAAATTATATTAGGTAGCACTCAGTATATGCTCTGCTGGGTAAACCTGTATTTGCACTCTTTTAATTGTGTGAGCCTCACTCCTAGATACTTGACCCTTTTTCTATCAAGGAAGAACTCATGCATCCAGACAGAATTTACTCCTCACAGAAGACTATATACAACCACCCAGAGCGAGTCCATTCCTCACACAGGAACAACATACAATCAGAGAGTTAGTTCCTCACAAAGAAAATACCCACCCAGAGAGGGTGTCCACCACTCACAGAAGATTTTACCCACCCCGAGAGAGAGTCCACCCCACACAGAAGAATATACCCACGCAGAGAGGGTCCACGCCCCACCGGAGGAAAATACTCACTCAGAGAAGGAGTCCACCCCTCACAGAAGAATATACCCACGCAGAGAGGGTCCACCCCTTACAGAGGAATATACTCACTCAGAGAAAGAGTCCACCGAAGAATATACCCACCCAGAGAGAGAGAGAGAGTCCATCCCTGACGGAAGAATATACCCACCCAGAGAGCGAGAGAGTCCGCCCCTCACAGAAGAATATACCCACCCAGAAAGGGATTCCGCCCCTCACAGAAAAACATACCCACCCCTCAAATAAGAATATATCCACTCAGAGAGAGAGACCTTCCCTCACAGAAGACTATACCCACTAAGAGAGAGAGTCCACCCCTCACAGAGGAATCTACCCACCCAGAGAGAGAGTCTGCCCCTAACAGAAGAATATACCCACTCCGAGAGAGTGTGCACTCCTCCCAGAAGAATATACTCACCCAGAGAGAGTGTCCACTCTTTATTCCAGGAATATACCCCACTGTTCTCCCCAGAAAATTTTTTTTTCAGCGGGGTTGGGGGAAACTGTAGCCAGGTAGTAAAAAAAAGTTGATGGGGCTAGACACGGCAAATTTGGAGCTCTAAGTTATCCAGTTGGAGTCTAAGGTATCCAGTAATCCCTGCTATTGTGTCAGTGTTCTGCTTGCCCCCTATACTTTGTTCCAATTTTCTAATGCCTGGCTTGTTGGAATGTACACTTTTTTCCATTTTTTGTATTATACCCCAACAGTCCAGTGCTGTGTATTTTAATCCAAATCCCTAGAGTTCCATGTTTTATTAGGGTAATACCTTGTAGTAGTGTAATATTGTGATCAATGTGGCTTAACAAATAAGGCTTAATTCACACTGGCAGTAAAAAATGCCCCTCCTGAGTGACTACTTCTTGGCAACTGCTGGGCACCTGGGATTGGTAACCGGTGAAAACTGCTGGGCACCTGGAATTGGTAACCGGTGATAACTGCTGGGCACCTGGAATTGGTAACCGGTGATAACTGCTGGGCACCTGGAATTGGTAACCGGTGATAACTGCTGGGCACCTGGAATTGGTAACAGGTGGTAAGTGCTGGGCTTTTCAGGCCCAGCAGTTTTTCAAGCAGCAGTGGTTCCTGGCGAGAGGAAAGTGAGGGGTAAATGCAACCTTACTGCCAATGTGAACTCAGCCTACCCTCAGATGTCACCTCCTGGCGCTATACCTAGCGCCAAACACAAAGAGCATCATGCATGTGATCGCAGATGGGGATAGGACAGACAACAGACAGGGTAGGACAAAAACTTCCTGTGAAATTTATCCACCTACAGTATGATCGCTCTGTGTGTAAAGTCTGCTTGTCATGTTCTGCAGCCTAACAACTCATTGCGTTCAACCCTTTAGATCTCCTAAATTGTTGGTTGTAATTACCTAAAATTTTTAGGGTACACAGGGGACTCTCATAGCTACTGATAACCAACATTTCTTTTTTTAATTTCAAGAATTTCAAAATATGGGGATAATGGGTTTAAAAACTTGTGGAAATTGGAAGATTTGGGTTGCTGTTTTGTAAGAAAGTGCACCTAGGAGCCCAAAGTTGAAAATGCAAATTAAAGACCCCCGAGGCCACTTACATAGCAAGAAGCACTGGGGTGGGGGCCCCTAAATATTTTACCTACCTTTCATCAAGATATATTTGTAATACTATGCTGCCCTTTCAGCCTCTGTTCTTTGAATCCCAATTTATCTGGAATGGGGAGGTGCAGGAAACTGAAATTGTAGGTGAAAGTGGGGAACAGATGTATAAACCCCTAAAATTTCATTAGCATGGCATCATTAGAACATAAAAACCTCTCCCCATCAAACTGTCTGCTTCCCTACCTTGAACGCCCATTTCTCTAGAACAGGGAGGTGCAATTAAACAGAATTAAAGGGGCAAGTGGGGGACACTTGTGGTTAACACCCCCCAAACTTTCATCTTTATGGCATCAATACATAAAGTCTGCCCATCAAAACACACTGCCCTGGTACCCAAGACTTACCCTACCAGTACCTAAACCCCAATTTCTATTTGATGAGCAGAGTTAGTTATGATCCAATGATGCCATTGTGATAAAACTTTAGGGAGGTGTTATCCACAGATGTTCCCCACACATTTTAGGTTTGCTATACCTCCCCATTTCAGAAAAATTGGGTTTCCAGTGTTAGAAATGGGCAGTAATGTGTAACAGGGCAGTGCGTTTGCCAAAGTAAGGGGGGTTATTGAAAATTGCCCCCCCCCCTCCGCACCTACCACCGTTCTCCCCAGACCCTTTTAGCTGGGCGCACCACCCGGCACATTTCAGTAAGCACCCGGTTGTTTTTAGTTGGTTACAGAGCAGCTGGGTCATAATACAGGGGCTGCCACCCGCCTAAAATTTCTTCCCACCCAGCTTAAAAAAAATTTCTGGGTTGAGCACTGGCACCTACCATTCTAGGGAAATTGTGGTTGAAGGAGGAGAAGCAGTCAGGGTAACATATTATGACAGTTATAGATTTGTGAGAGATAAGTATAAATTTAGGGGCCCTTCCCCAATGCTCCTTTTCTATGTAAGTGGCCCCGGGGGTCCCCAATTTGTATTTTTGATTTAGGACTCCCAGACGCACTTGCTTTTAATACTGCAACCCCAATGTTGTATTTTCACAAGATTTTACAATTCTGATCCCCATATCGTGAAATTTGTAAAAGCTGGGGTGCTGAAATTGTGAATGGTGCTAACTATAAGTGTTCCCTGTGCACCCTGAAAATCACAAGTCATTATGACATACAGTTTAGGGGATATGAAGGTTTATACACAGAGAGCTGTGGAAGGCTGAGGAATGTGACATGCAGCATTTATGCACACTGCTCTGATGACGTCATCACACACGCCCACTGGGCGGAGACATTGTTTGCACAATGTTTTTTTTTTTTTTTTTTTTTTTTAATTTCCCCAAATCACTCGACACAGCTATGAGAGGGGAAGTGACAGCCTGTGTCCTGATCTCTTCATAGCTGTGCTGTGCTCTCCTCACTCTGCCCAGCTCTAATCAGCTATCAGCTCTTATCAGTGGAGAAAGGAGCGAGCAGAGCAGTCTCTTTGGTGTCCATTCAGTGCTGCTGAAAATGTGCCAGGCTATTCCGCCTGGCACTTTTTCAGCAGCTCTTAAAGGACACCAGAAAGTAGGCGGCCCGCCCCCCAAAAATGGGCTGGGGAGAACTATGTACCCACCCAGAGAGTGTCTGCCCCTCACAGAAGAAAATACCCAGCCAGAGAGAGTCCACCGCTCACATACAACCATCTAGAAAGAGTCCACTCCTAAAAGAACACATACAATCATACAGAGAATGAATGAAGAACACTTACAACCTTCCAGACAATGTCCACTCCTCACAGAACAACCCATACAACCATTCAAAAACAGTCCATTCCTCACAAAAGTGTAAACCCACCCAGAAAAAGAGTCCACTTCTTAAAAAAGAACACATACAACCTCCCAGAGAAAATCCACACCTCCCAGGAAAATATACCCACCCAGACA
>NC_092861.1:94513321-94529044 GCF_032062135.1 Pyxicephalus adspersus
CAGAGAGAGTGTCTGCCCCTCACAGAAGAATATACCCACTCAGAGAAAGACCACTCCTCACAGAAGAATATACCCAGCCAGAGAGAGAGAGTCCACCACTGACATAAGAACACATGCAACCATCTAGAAAGAGTCCAGTCCTCCTAGAGGAACACATAAAATCATAAAGATAATGAATGAAGAACACTTACAACCTTCCAGACAATGTCTACTCCTCACAGAACAGCCCATACAACCATTCAAACACAGTCAATTCCTCACAAAAGTGTAAACCCACCCAGAAAAAGAGTCCACTTAAAAAAGAACACATACAACCTTCCAGAGAAGGTCCACGCCTCCCAGGAAAATATACCCCCACCCAGACAGAGAGTCCACTCCTCACAGAACAATACATAGGTACAACCTGGGAAAATCCACTCCACACAGATAAAAACATCCATCCTCAGACAGTCTACTCCCCATGTACTATCACTTGTACTGTCTGCACACAGTCTCCTTTTACAGTATCGCAGAACGAACCACAGCATTTTATACCTCTATTTAAACAGCAAATCCCAGCAGATCCAGGCAACAAAATAACCCAGCAATCATTCGTCCTGAGAGATCCCCAGATGAAAGCAACAGTATGCTACCTCCCCCAGCCCCTCTCCTTCATGTTGTTCCTCCCTATTACACGGAATTCTAGGGCTACGATGCCATGACATTTTTTACCCGGTTACCATGGAGATGATGTGAATGAGCACATGATGCTAGATGGCACAAAGGCGGCCTCGTCATTTGGAGGGCATCGCAAAAGAATGAACCGTCCTGGTTAGAGGGCAGCACACAAGGGATGGAATCAATCATTAACACACACACACACACAGCACATTTCAGCCACAGGTTTTACTGTGCTGCGGTTACAGCTCCTTCTCCATTCAATGTTAAAACAAGCTGCTGAGACAAGGGCGTGCACTGAATGCGAGTTCTCTTTTCAAATCCCAGATCACACCCCTAAAGAGGAAGCCTCAGCCCTCACTCTATGGGCTCTCAGCACACCGTGTCTGAGAAAAAGCACATTGCTCCGTCTCTGCTCATCCACCCTGCACAAAGCTGAATGTTCAACAGATGAAAATTATCTAAGAAACAAAAGCAACCACCATCAGTACCATCACACTAAGAAAACCTTATGAAGGAAAAGAAATACCATACCTTGTGTTTCCCTCAGCCTGACGTGTTTTAGGGAAAGAGCAGGAACAGGAAAATCCCTGCTTACTACAACTTACTTTCCAATGGTGTGTTGTGTATCAGCCAAGCAAGGGAAGAAAGCCAGGCCCTGCCTATGGGGCGGTGTTCAGAAAAAGACAAGAATGGTCCTCATCTGACGTGTCTCCCCACCTCATGTTACTTCCTTTTAAAGATACAATTCACGTGTGGGGCTCATTAGCTTGTTTTTGTACATGCAACATCATGTGGCTTTAAAATGTGCTCTTTCCAATGTCATTTCTGCAACTTTCTGCCTTTATTCGTAGGGCATGTCTTATGGAGTGACAACCCCAGAGCACATGAGTGACCCCTAAGTTGTCATGTCCAATGTTACAGCAATGTCATTGTATGATCAGGCGTGTAGTTTCAAATGACTCTGGTTTCAGCATATTCACATAGACATTTGTGTCAGCTAGCACTGAAAATGTTTTGTTTCAGTTTCATATTTTGCAACATAGACAATGTTTAATTAAAAATGCCTGTAATTAAAACTTAGATCAGGATTAAGTGGGTTTGTTCATGGTTCACTTTTTGACAGGCAGCAACATTACTGCAGGGCTGCTTCCATAGACTGTAATGTGAGCAGCCTAAAATGCCTAAAATGTTTTTATGCACAAGATTGGTTTGCATTTTTGTGTTTTGGCAGTTTGCATTAGTGGTCATTGCGAGAAACATGGTTCAAATTTTATAGTTTGATGACAGTAAAAGAGCTAGGAGCAAGGGTAGCCCAGACTAGATAGAAAGGGAGCAAGGTGCACGTGCAGATTCATGCTCCATGTGTGCCGGGCTCTTTTGATGGCAAGCCTGATTCACCACTTGCACCTGACTTTTGTCAGTTTTAACTGGCACACGTTTGCACCTGGCTCCCTTGGTGGACAACCAGGTACAAGTGCAGGTTCAGATTTATTCAGTGTGTAATCAGCTAGGTGTAAGTGGCAGATCACAGTTGCTAGCAAAGGAACCACTTGCACCTTGAGCCTAAACTTCCATGTGCACCTGGCTTACTTGAAACCTAGCCTGGCCTAGCCATGCACCTGTCCTAGGAGATCCATGCCGATGCTGACTGGGTTGGTGAGCACTAAATGTAGTTGTATTGCCATGGTAGTTCTTCAGACAATGTGAAATGTGATGCAAATTTGTCTCTGATGGTGACAGTCTGATTAGTGCCCTGGGCAACAGGCAAGGCCACAGATTCCATTTCTCATCAGATATCATCTACATCAAATCCTTCCTTTTCCTGGACAAAATTGTGAAAACACATGCTCCTTTTAATACCCAGTCAGCATGTTCTGGGAGTAGCATCATGGATAAACAAAGTACGTGCCAGTTGATGTCAAGGATTTCAAAGGTACAATCCACATATTTTTTGCATGGGTAACCCTGTCATTAAAGACTCACTTTATATTGTCCAGGCTACATCGACTGTATGACTTCATCAAGTGTGTGTCTGAATGCACCTTTTTTCATATTTTTAGGATACATATGCTGCTTTAACACAACATATGTGTACTAACATAGTGTGAATCAGCCTTAGGGCTCATGTGTCTCAGGAAGGTGGGAACATGTGACCTTCTTCCCTGTAACAGTGTTTGGGTTTAGTAGCACATCAATAGTCCATAGCACTGTTATTACATGTCATATATACCTCCTAGATTGTAAGCTCTTTGGGGCAAGGTCCTCTCATCCTGTGTCACTGTCTGTATCTGTCTGTCATTTGCAACCCTTATTTAATTTACAGCACTGTGTAATATGTTGGCACTGGACTAATAATAATTTTATAATATATGAGTGTTACATGTCAATCCCGAGCACTGTTATATGTCAGTCTCCATCACTGTTTTATGCCAGTCCCTACCACAGGTATATGCATTTTATCAGTCTCTGTCAGTGTTATATTTCCCATCATTAGCACCAAATAAATCCTTCCTGTTATAAGATGATAACTTTTTTCCCCAATTGTGCTGTTGTGTTTTCACCATTTCATTTCTGAATCCTTGATGGAAACTACAAGCAGCAGAGACATGGTTTACTATTATCAGTGACCAGTTAGAAGCATTAAGAAGAAAAAAATGATAGTGGAAACAGTATTACATGAAAAACAAAACATAGAAATTGTTTATGACACATAGTTCTTTAACAAACTAAACTTCATTCTGTTAATGTTTAATATTTCCATGCAGCCATTTAGTAAATTCTGCCTTTATTGCTAGCAAACTGTATAAATAGGCTTGTGCTTTGTGATTTATAAACAACCCCCTGGCACTCTGCACCCAGCCGTTGAATCTCCCTATCACTTAGCACTATGGTAAAAAACTAGTTAACTTTTGGGTGTTTTAGCTTTTTTTCTAATTCTATATTTCAAGGTTACAGGTCCAAAAAAAGTAGAAAATATCATTTAAAGACCTTTTGATTAACAAGTAGGCTCATTCAATGATTTGATGGAGTGTAATGAAGATGATAAAAAATCATTTGAATTGTCTGCAACATGTATTACTTTACTACTAAGAAGGATTTCACTTGAGATAAATTGCATGGTACACATGGAGAGTGCATGGTACACAAAAAAAAATGCTTGTTAGTAACTGTATGATTTTGTCTTTTTAATGTTTTTAAGGTTTGTTAAAAAGAGAGGAGATCACTATTTGAAGTCTTGATGACGATTAAAAACCCATAGACATGGGCTGTTCCAAAGAGAGGTTTTGGGAGAGAAGCAAGATCGCAATGTATTATCTTCAGCTCTAAACCAGGCCATTACCTGAGCATTCAATTTCTTAAGTAAAGTGCTGTATATTAAACCAATAAATTTAGTCCATAAACCAAACATATCCATCAGAACCACGGATGCAAGGGGGTTCCCAAAATGCAGTCAGATAAATACAAAAGACAGTTGGGATGCTTGAAAAGCAAATATATAAGTTTGGTTTAACTGTTTGCCATCTGTTACAGATATTTAAAAAGCTTGTTTCACAATGGGATGCTGCATTTTAAAATAAAAGAAGAAACAATTTTTTTTCTAGTCTATATCTATAATTTTCCACCCACCGACCCCAGATCAACAGGTATGTTGATGTACTGGGAAGGCTGAGAGACAAAATGCTGAGTCGAAGTAGGTGCTGCTTAGGGGTGAGGTACTGGGGGGGGATTTGCTGTGCCTTCCCCATTAGTAGGTTAAGTGCTAAATTCATGTTGTTGGGAGCATACGGATGCTGAAAAGTCGTAGAGATTACTGGGGAATGGTATAAAATACCCAAGAGGTGCTACTTTGTAATTTTCTATACTGTTCATCAATTTTAAATTATGTTACAATAAATAGTTTGTAGGACCATGTCACTCTAGCTACCCTGTTTCTAGTGGAATAATGCTGAGGATGCAGATAGGTGTTCTACTTACCAGTAGCAATCCAATTTGCAAGTGTGTCTTTGACTATAATCTGCTGTTGCAACTTGATATTATGGGCCTGATTTTTTAAAGCTCTCCAAGGCTGGAGAGGATATACTTTCATCAGTGAACTGGGTGATCCAGAAAACCTGGAATGGATCTGGTCCAGGACTGAAAACATTTGCTAACAAATAGCAAATGATGTTGAAGAAATCCATTACAGGTTCCCAGATTAAAGTGTATTTTCTTCAGCCTTGGAGAGCTTTAATTAATCAAGCATTATAAAAAAATTCATAATGTTATAATGTTATTGTTCTACTTCCGGGGTTAGATAATGTGCTATTGTTGTGCAATATGCAATTTGTGTTATAAAGCTGCTTGCTATAATTTTGTATAGTGACATTGTATAGTGTGCTGCTGTAACTTAATATGATGTACTACATTTGTGCCCACTCCACTCCATGCTTCCACCAAAAAGAACTAAAATGCCTGGCATTGTTAAACACATGACTGTCTCAAGTTTTTTCTATGGTGCAGTGTTGAATATTTGATTGGTCAATCACAAGGTTTTAGTGTCGTTATTCACAAAATTAATGTGTAGTGAACACCAACCAGTTTAAAAAGTGTCCTCTGCAATAGTCATCAGCCTATCAGCATCAACTGCAACAAACAGCAACATTTTCAAAGGAAGATGACATTTTGAATCTTACTACAGGTTGTATAATATTAATTTTTAGTTAACTTTATTTTAGTTTAATGTCTATTTATAGTAAGTGGGTTTTGTGAACACAGAACAATGGTCCTTTCTTTTTATGACCTTATGACTTGGACATGTTGCTTGGTAGAGCTGTATAAATTAGGAACTGAATCCTAAGGGACTGCACCCTCCATATTTTACAAAACTGGAAGACAACTTCCATGGACACTTGAAAAGGAAAAAGCTGAAAATGCTGTCAGGAAACAAAGTGTGGATCTCTACCATGATGTCTTTTCAATGTATACAATTCTGATGACTTTGTAGAAGGGATAATCAAAATGTTTATTTTTTTAACAGTGTTTCTCTTCAGTGACAACAAGCTCCAATATCACATGGTCTTGGTCATCAGTTGAGGTTCATTATCAGATCAATAAAAAAAGAATCGTCCTCTTTTGTGGAAAAAGTATACCAGTATAAATTGTACTAAACATGGGCAAAGTAAATAAAAAACACTGTGTAACCAATGTCTGTTTTGAGAATTTTACTGACTAGGTCCCCATGGGAGTCACAACTGAATAGAAGGCATAACACATTTCCTGCATTTGTGCTTTGTGTTGTAAGTGTTGTTATCATGTTTAAAATGTATATTCTTTGTAACTGTAGCCTTATTCATTTTTCATCCACTTACATTCTCATTCCAATGTGTATAATGTCTCCATGCTGTTGATCACCAGGAGCCCCTAATTTTTGAATATATATATTAGGAAAGTCCATTATCTTTCATAATGCACTTGGATAAAAACTCTTTTCCATTTCCAGTCCCTCCCAATACCCTTGAGGTCTATATTTAAAGGAAAACCAGCACTGCAGAGAGCCTAAAATATTCCCAATATTTGCATTATTTATGGTAATAGTATTATTGTGATGGACAACCTCCATCAGCCCACACCCGGCTGAGAAGGGCTGTCATGGGGGAAGGTTAGCCACTTTGTTACCTCTTGCCAGACACACAATCATGCCACCACATGCCTAGACGGAAGCATGCACTGTTACCCTTGACAACCGCAGTTCTGATTCTGCTTCTTTAATACTGTCTGTGTTACCCACTGCCTCTCCAAACAGGGATGTCTCAGAAATCACAATGTTTATAGTAGAGTTTTCGGGTTAGCAAGTTACACGCTTTCAGAGATTCAGCTTATACTTTTTGTAGTTTTTAATAAGTAAAAACATACAAAAACAGTGCATAAACAAATACAGGAAAATAAAGACTAATCAAACAACAATAACAGAACCATAGCAAAACAACAGCAACAGGTTTAAATAAAAAGGAAAAACTGTGAATTATACCCAGATTCACTGGGCTCCCTGCAGTGCTCAATGTGTTAGTGCCGTTGTCCTTAGCAACAAGATTTTATCAGTGAGAGCTCCCTCTGCTATGCTTACATGGCTTTTTTTTGCCAACCACTGTGGTGGGAATAATAAGACAATCCAATGACAGCAGGGTGCAGGCTGTCTCCACATAGATTATGATGCTTGTGGACATTTCCAAAATGCCCTTGTTCTAGCCAATATTAATAATTTCATAAGTACAGGTTTTATGAAATGCAACCCCCAGAATTTTAATCAGCACAAAATATGAGCACAGAGACCAAACTAGGCATGTCTGAGACTTGTCTGGTTCACCAGAACAGGCTTAATATGGTTTCCAGGTTTTCCTGATGCTTAGGAGACTAGTTCTTGGTCTCAAAATGCTCACAATATTGATCCAGCTACAAATCAGCAAACTACTACTTTAGACAGAATGGTATAGTGGAAACAAAGAAATTATTATTAAATGGGTTTCAGAATACAACTCAGAGTTCAATCAGGAGCCACTCTATTAGCACTATCTGAGTTTTATGATAACTGGAAACACAAAACTCAAACTTTTACAATGGGTGTTGTAAACTAGGGGGTCTGGAATGATGCTGGTTGTCAGATACAGAAATATCTGATAGAGAGAAATTTATGACTCTGGTCTGGTTTATTTTCAAATAAAGACCTTTTACAATTTTATATTCAAGGGGAGATCAGACATTAATGTTATTCCCAATATCACAGTTATAGTTACATTTGATGTTACTGAGAGATACTACACAGTTATCCTCCCTGGCGGTAATCCCGAGTGTGGCTCAGGGTGAATTTTCCCTAGCAAAAGTGATAACCCCGAGCCACACTCGGTAGGATTGCCAGAGAGTTTAAAATAGAGAAGGATTTTGCTCACTAAAGAAGAGATTTATAATTGTATGTTGCCAAGCCTGAAGTTACTTATGAAACATTAAGAAGGAAATAAGAAAATCAGGCTTTTTTTGGCACTGGGTGTTGTATGAATTTTGTGTATTTATTTAAATGTTTTTGATTCAAACATTTGTGACAGTGAAGATTCCTTAATATACAATTTGTTCCATGTATGGTTCCTCTCTCATGAAATACATATTTTTTACATATATGAATTACATGAACATAAGACGTACACTAATCAGGTAATAAACTATAATAATAATTAAAGAATTGTACTCAAAAGATTATAATGTCTTAATTATATCTCGACACGTTTCGCCCATACTTAAAAGCAGAGAGATAATCGTGTCAAATAAAAGTATCCATTATTTTAAGTTAATTCACTTTTGTATGATTAGTATATCATATTAAGGTAATTCTCAAGACCAATATTAGAAAATTATCATTATATATGAGAAATAAAGAGAAATACATATGTATAGGCCGTCATATTCATTTTTTAATACATATATGGTTTCCTCAAATTGTAATATTCATATATTAGTTCCTTGGAGTTGATCAACAGTTCCTGTGTCAATAAAAAAACATAAAAAAGGAACCTACTGTGGTTGGTAAAATCCAAAGTATAAAGGTGAGAATGCTGTACAATGACCATTGTGAAGATGCCAGAATAAAGATAGCACTGTACTTAGGATGATACCATTATTTATTGAAGTAAAGGTCTTGCAAAAAGTAAAGTTGTACAAGATTAAAAATGCATTACAAAAATAGGTTTGTGGTGTGTACACACTTACATTATACTGATTATCAGGTCACATGATTCGTATGGTGGTTCTTCTACCTTGGAGAGTTATTCTTAATATTTAGGACATATCAGTTGCTTGTGATACATGCACTACAAGGTATATAATAGCTTGTGTTTTATCATACTGAATTTTGCTGAAAAGGGACCTATTATCATATATAAAAAAATGGATTTATTTAAAGGCAATAGGTGGTTCTCTTACCTTGTTTAATTGAAATAGTGTTCAGAGAAAAGGAATTAATCTCTATTGTGATGAATACCTTAAGTATATATGAAAGAAAATGTGTGTAAGGTTTATAAAAAGGGTACCAATATTTTTGGGGAAAGGAGGGGGGGCATGCATAAAAAGCCAAGGAGGATGCGGTGGGTCCTGAGACGGAGCGTGGACAGCATTGGTAACTGGAATCTAGAGCTGGGTTTAGTGCATCGTCAATGCCACCCAGAAGTGTACAACTTTAGTGAATGGAGTACTGCCAGGTGGAAGCAGCAACAGCAAGAGGAGGAGGTGTTGGACCCTGAGACGGAGAGGGGACCGCTTTGGTAACTGGCATCTAGAGCTGTGTGTAGCGCATCATCAATGGCACCCAGAAGTGTACAGTTTTAGTGAATGGAGTACTGACAGGCGTCAGCAATAGCAGGGGGAGAAGGCAGTGGGCCCTGAGACGGAGCAGGGACCGAATTGGTAACTGGCATCTAGAGCTGGGTGTAGTGCATTGACGATGCCATCCACCCAGAAGTGTGTAATACAATTTTAGTGAATGAAGTACTGACAGGCGGCAACAGCAACATCAGGAGGAGGAGGTGGAGGGCCCTGAGACAGAGCATGGACCACAATGGTAACTGTCATCTAGAGCTGGGTGTAGTGCATTGTCATTACCACCCAGAAGTGTACAGTTTTAGTGAATGGAGTACTGAAAGGCGTCAGCAACAGCAGGAGGAGAAGGCGGTGGGCCACCCAGAAGTGTACAGTTTTAGTGAATGGAGTACTGACAGGCGGCAGCAGCAACAGCACAAGGAGGAGGATGCGGTGGGCCCTGAGACGGAGCGTTGACTGCATTGGTAACTGGCATCTGGAGCTGGGTGTAGTGCATCGTCAATGCAACCCAGAAGTGTACAACTTTAGGGAATGGAGTACCGTCAGGTGGCAGCAGCACCAGCAAGAGGAGGAGGCGGTGGGCCCTGAGAAGGAGCAGGTACCGCATTGGTAACTGGCATCTAAAGCTGGGTGTTGTGCATCATCAATGCCACCTAGAAGTTTACAACTTACAACTAACTGGCATCTAGAGCTGTGTGTAGTGGAAGTGTACAGTTTTAGTGAATGGAGTACTGACAGGCGTCAGCAACGGCAGGAAGAGAAGGCGGTGGGCCCTGAGACGGAGCAGGGACCGTATTGGTAACTGGCATCCAGAGGTGGGTGTAGTGCATTGAAAATGCCACCCACCCAGAAGTGTGTAATTCAATTTTAGTGAATGGAGTACTGACAGGCAGCAGCAGCAACATCAGGAGGAGGAGGCGGTGGGCCCTGAGACAGAGCGGGGACCTCAATGGTAACTGGCATCTAAAGCTGGGTGTAGTGCATTGTCAATTCCACCCAGAAGTGTACAGTTTTAGTGAATGGAGTACTGACAGGCGGCAGTAGCAACATCAGGAGGATGAGGCGGTGGGCCCTAAAAAAGGAGCGAGGACCGCATTGGTAACTGGCATCTAGAGCTGTGTGTATTGCATCATCAATGCCACCCAGAAGTGTACAGTTTTAGTGAATGGAGTACTGACAGGCCGCAGCAGCAACAGCAGGAGGAGGAGGAGGTGGGCCCTGAGACAGAGCAGGCACCACATTGGTAACTGGCATCTAGAGCTGGGTGTAGTGCATCTTAGTGCATCTTTATTGCCACCCAGAAGTGTACAGTTTTAGTGACTGGAGTACTGACAGGTGGCAGCATCAACTGCAGGAAGAGGCAGTGGGCCCTGAGACGAATCGGTGAACACATTTGTAACTGGCATATAGAGCTGGGTGTAGTACAATGACAATGCCACCCACTCAGAGGTGTGTAATACAATTTGAGTGAATGGAGTACTGACAGGCAGCAACAGCAGGAGGAGGAGGCGGTGGGCCCTGAGACAGAGCAGGGACCACATTGGTAACTGGCATTTATGAATGATCTTTGTCATTCATATTCTGTCATTATGAATGATCTGGGGTGTCTCTTTATTTTAATCTATATATTCAAGTATAGCATACCAGTGGCAAAACACATATTAAAAAAAAATGTTTTTAAACACTTCTTTTTATCCCACATTTGCCTTTTTCCAATTGTTGGTCACTGTAATGCAAGTCAACTGGACTTTTAAGCACCACTTTATACTACTTGATCTTTACTTTATTTCAGTACTTCCTTTTTTATTTTATTATGATTAGGAAACTTTTTTCTCCACTTTTACAGACATAAAAAGTCTGTTCTATAAATCTTCTGAGTTAAAACCAGTGAACAAAATTTAAGACGTGGAAATTTTTTTATTTGGCATGAGCCAGGGCAAGTATTCTTTAAATGGTTACTCATACTTTGGGCCACCTAGTCCAAGTAAAATGGAAACAAAACTCCTATGCAATGAACTGTATCTGCCCCTGTCTACTGTAACAGCTGTATATACATATTGCTGCCTTTTAATGAAAATGCCTGTAGTTCACTTAGAAGAAAATGAAAATAAATCATCTTTCTATTTTCACAAGGTTAAAATATTCTGGCCATGTACTGATGGGCTTGGAGTCCAAGGGAATTTCAACATCCTCATTTCCCAAGTTGTATATGTAAACCAGGTTATTGCGCTTAATAGCAAGACCCATGTAATCCGATTTGCCCTAAAAAGAGATAAAAGCAATGTGAATGGTTCTTGTTTATAGACTTTATTATATATTACAAATACATTTATCTATATTTAACACAACTGAACTTTGCTACTTAAAATACTTGAAAATCCTGTGTTAGAACTTGGGGTCATTGATGTTGGATTGGTATTAGATCAATGGAAAGAACCTCACATTAAATTTGCTGGAAAGCAATGATGAGGTGTTAGGAGTGCCTAGCTGTTACTTTGTTAATGCCATACATTTATTATCTTTACCATGGCTCTGTATTAGTGTGTTTTCAAAAATAACAATATTTTTTCACAATGTTAGGATTTTATTCTATTCTATCGCAGAAAATCATTATTGATTTTCCAATTTCTGTCATGTAAACATTGGCCCAGAGACAGAGCTTGGACCGCATTGGTAACTGGCATCTAGAGCTGTGTGTAGTGCATCATCAGTGCCACCCGGAAGTGTACAGTTTTAGTGAATAGAGTACTGACAGATGGCAGCAGCAACTGCAGGACGAGGAGGAGGCGGTGGGCCCTGAGACGGACCGGTGAACACATTGGTAACTGGCATCTAGAGCTGGGTGTAGTACATTGACAATGCCACCCACTCAGAGGTGTGTAATACAATTTGAGTGAATGTTATACTGACAGGCAGCAACAGCATGAGGAGGAGGCAGTGGGCCCTGAGAAGGAGCAGGGACCCCATTGGTAACTGGCATCTACAGCTGGGTGTGGTGCATCATCAATGCCACCTGGACGGAGTGTGGACGACATTAGTAATTGGCATCTAGAGTTGGGTACTAGGCAGGCAGCAGCAGTAACAACATGATTCGAAGGCGGAAGGCTCTGAGACGGAGTATGGATGGCATTAGTATACACATGTAAACCCACACTTGCATATAAAGCCTAATTATTTCCAAAGTGGCCCCAAAAATATTGCATTCCAAAAATATTTACCAAACCAAAGCAATTTTGACCTATCAAGGGTGGAAAACTAGATTAGAAAATATTTATGCAGGACAAACATTTAAAGGTGGTAATAAAGACATATTATTGAAATGAAACAATATGGCCACAAACACAATTACATAGCATTAACATTGACTTCTTAATTGCAGAATGGACATTGAAACATTCAAAGTTTAAAAATAAAACCAGCTATTGTGCTAAATAGTAAGCAAAGTATCAAATGTAGAAACATAGATTAGTAGAACACAAATAACTCCCCCCCCAAAGAAAAAAAAAAAACAACACAGACAAAGGAAAACACAAATCAGACAACACCCTTATATATGCTCATGTTTATGCGCACAGCTGATAGGAATTCACCTGTAATTGGGACATGCGCAGTCTATGCAATTTGACTGTTTTATGAGGGTTTAACATTCTATAATCATTTATTGATATGATCCTTTACATTTGTACACCCGTGAACAGCTATCTAATAAATAATAGGTTAAAACAAAGTAGGCTTTAATGTTCAAGTCATTTAATAAATATGTGTGTTTAGTGTAACTTTTAACATTTTTGATTATTATTTTTATATTATATTATTTTATTATATTTATATATATTTATACATTTGTGTATATATATATATATATATATATATATATAATATATAAATAATAATATTGTATATATATTATATATAAAGAAGAAATTAGTTGGAATATCTAGTCTGCTGGCAAAAGCGAGGCCTCACCTGGCCGAACTCCCAAGTCCCAAGTATTTATCACCAGGCGGATCCTCGGGTGGCGCCTATGTAAACAGCTAAAATCAGGTAACTCTTTCCGAATCTGAAAATATTAGGTCATTTAAAAATATTCTTATTTCTTACCTGTTATAAATGTTTGAAACATTTGAACAGCCCAAACATTTATTATTTAGGGCTAAGTAAAAGATGTATGCCATTTGAAAGCATGATATTTTAGGGGAACAGTGACTTTTATTGCAAGCTCGCCAGTGTCTAGCTCACGGAGAAAAATGGTTGATAAATAGGTTTTTGGCATCCAATTTTGGAACGCGAATACGGGCACACGAGCTTCCGATTTTGTTCGATGAATCAGGCTCAATACGTCAAAAATTGCGTGGACAAAATTATTGGCACCGTCAACTTAATACTTGGTAGCACACCCATTGGAAGAAATAACTGATTTTATTCACTTAGTCTTTAATTAATCTTTTACATTGCTCTACTCGAATTTTGGACCACTGCTCCCAGTCTCTCAGGTTTGAATGTTTTTTCTCCCATCTGCTGTTTTGCTCTATGGGATTGAGATCTGGACTCATTGCTGGCCACTTCAGAACTCTCCAGCGCTTTGTCCTAAATCATTTCTGGGTGCTTGAAGTATGCTTTGTCATTGTCCTGCTGTAAGATCCATAACCTCCGACTGTGACCTAGCTTTTTGACACTGGCCCTACATTGCACCCCAGAAATCTTTGGTAGTTATCAGATTTTACAATACCATGCAAACAGTCAAGACTACCAGAGCCTGCAGCAGCAGCAAAGCTGTAGGACCCTTAAAAGTTGTCTCCAGGTTGGCAACTGAAGATAAAGAAACGGCAGATTTACTAAACACTTTTTTTAGCTCTGTGTACACAAATGAAAATGCCAGAGCTCGAGTCCAAATTCATAATAGCAATGTCACTGCCTTAACTGAGTCACAATGGCTCAAAATTAATATGACTGATTAACAGTTGGGCAAAATTAAGGTTGACAAAGCACCAAACCCGATGGATTACATCCACGTTTCCTCAAAGAGCTGAGCTCGGTTATGGTTAAGCCAATATTTCTAATTTTTAGATACTCTTTAGTCACTGGCATGGTACCGATGGATTGGCATAGGACCAATGTGGTTCCTATATTCAAAAAGAGAGCAAAGTTATTACCAGGTAACTACAGACCAGTTAGTTTCATGTCCATAGTTGTAAAGGTCCTAGAGAGTTTGATAAAGAACCACATAGAGGAGTTTCTGCTAGAAAAAGTTAATATTTATTTATTTATTATTTAATAAATGATAGTCAGCCTGGCTTCAAGAAAGACAGAAGTTTGTTTGGCAACTAAACTAATAAAAGGAATGGAGGAGCTCAGCTATGAGGAGAGATTAGCTGAACTGAATCTATTCCCCCTTGAGAAGAGATGTTAAAGGGGGATATGATCACCCTGTATATATATATTTAATGGTCCATATAGAGAACATCTTCCCAATTATTTACTTTGAAATCACTACAAAGAACAAGAGGGCACTCTTTGCATCTGGAGGAAAAGAAGTTTAAGCTCCAGATAAGGAAGGGATAATTCACTGTAAAGTCTGTGAAAATGTGGATTCGGCTCCCTCAGGAAGAAGTTGCGGAAACTACTATAGGTTGCTTTAAGAAAATGCTGGATGCTTTTTTAGAATTACAGAAAATTTAACTGGGTATTAAGGATTTAAAGTAAAGATAACAGAGACTGTTGATCCAGGGAACATCCGATTGCCTTATGTAATCAGGAAGGAATTTTGAAGCAAATTGTATCAGGGTTTTTTTTTTGCCTTCCTCTGGACCAACATGTGTAGAAGAATTTCTACACTTACCATTTGAGGCTCATTTTAATAATGAAAGATAAAACACTAGAACTATTATACAGTGCTGGCCGGTCATATATTGCTCTCCGCTCACAATTCCTGTACCACAGAATCTACACCATACAATGCATCCAGGATAACCTTCGTTGTATGCCAACATAGACACTACTACATTTACAAAACAAAATAAAAAAACACACATGTAAACCCACACTTCCATTAAAAGCCAAATTAGTTAAAAAATGGCCCAACAAATATTGCATTCTAACAATACTTACCAAACCAATATGCATTTTTGACTTATCAAGGGTGGAAAACTGGATTAGGAAATATTTATGCAGGACAATCATTTAAAGGTGGTAATAAAGACATAATATTGAAATGAAACAATATGACCACAAACACAATAAAATAGCATTAACTTTGACTTTAAAATTGCAAAATGGACATTGAAACATTCAAAGCTTTAAAAACAAAAGCAGCTATTGTGCTACATGGTAAGCAAAGTATCAAATGCAGCAACATAGATTAATTAGGATAACACACAAAACAACAGCCCCTCCAAGAGAAAAGAAAAAGACAAAGAAAAAAAGCCAGTTAGACAACACCCTTATGTATGCTCAAAGTTCAAAGCACAGCTGATACAAATTCGCCTGCAATTGGCATTTGCACAGTCTGTCAAAATTGGATGTTTGGTTTTTTTGCAGTTGGACATTCCATAACTATTTATTGATACGATCCTTTAGAGTTGTACACCAGTAAACAGATATTCAATTAAATAAAAAATTACAATAAAGTAGAGGGGGATTTAATGTTAAAGTATTTTATATATGTGTATATATATATATATATATATATATATATTTATTTATATACATACATACAATAATTAT
>NC_092861.1:94529481-94558500 GCF_032062135.1 Pyxicephalus adspersus
GGCAGCGCCTGGAATTTGGTTGATAAATCAAACGAAGGGCTCTGATTTTGGATAGCGAATACAAATGCGATTTTGCTTGATAAATCAGGCTCCCTGAGTATAATATTTATTTGTTTATTTTTTACATTTTTAAAAATTTATTTTTTTAAAAAATGTATTTAATTTATTATTTTGACATGATTTTGTGTTTCAAACTTTATTATACTTATATTATTATATTATACTGTAAAATACATTTTCATGAAAAACAATGCACCGCTTTTAGACATATATATCTGGACAGAAATGAACCGCCCAGGAGATTAAGGCATAAGACTACACCCTGAAATAATTGTTTGTATACTTATCTGGATAGTGCTAGTTCCATGCCAGAAAATATATATTTACCAAACATGCTTTTCTACAAAACTGTTATTGGTTACATAGTTACATAATAAGTCACATTAAAGAAAAGACATGTCTATCATGTTCAGCCATTAGGGAAATAAACATATCTCAGATATAAAACCCTATGGACATAGTTGGTCAAGAGGAAGGTAAAAAAAACCCTGGTACAATTTCCTTCCTGATTCCATGAGGCAATCTGATGTTCCCTGGATTAACAGTCTGTAATCTTTCCTTAAAAACTTTAGTACCCAGGTATTTTCTTTGCTTCTAGAAAAGAATAAAAAATATAATAAAATAATATTATAATACAAGATATAATAATCAAATATGTTAAAAGTTACACTAAGGCTACTTAGTTTGAAATGCAATATTTATTAGATAGACTTGCTTTTACCTTTGTTTGTTTTTTGGCTTGGGGGGTTGTTTGTAGTGTTGTTGTTCCAATTCGGTGGTCCTAATGTTCGACCTGAATATGGCTGTTCGAATTTTGTTGGATTCGAAGCCCAGAGTTCGGCCTTCCCACAATGCCTAGGGACCTCCCCCATAATGCCTGGGGCCCTCCAATAACAGCAGGGATGCTCTCCTCCATGTTTGTTGTGATTGGCTGTCTCTCACTGCATGCCACACAGGCAGCCATTGGCCTATATAAGGCCAGGGTGTGCCTGCATTTACCACTTCTGACAGAGATTTTCTAGCATCACAACCTTTCTATGCTGCTTGGCTTGATTTGTCAAAGAAAAAAAGTGCTTTACTTAGTTAGACTGTGTCACACACACAATTAGTCAGATAGATAGTTGGATTGTACTGTATTGGTGCACTCCTGAAATCTACTGTATTCAGATAGTTAGAGTATAGATAGATAGATAGATAGATAGATAGATAGATAGATACATTGATAGATAGATAGATAGATAGATAGATAGATAGATAGATAGATAGATAGATAGATAGATAGATACATTGATAGATAGATAGTCAGTCAGTGTGTTACATACATGCAGCCAGAGCCAGGGTACCCTCCCTGACTGCGTGCACAGTATTACACTTGTACTGAGAGACATTCACACAGACGCAGTGTATACTGCAGTATATAGTTTGTATACTGTGCTGCATATTACAAGCGACACCACTGAAGGAAAGTGCTGCATACAACACACAGCGCACTTGCATTTTTGCATTTTTGGTGTCAACCCATTCCCCTTCAATAAAAAATGCACTTACTGTAAAAATTTACACTTTGTGAAGCATATTAACTCCAAAGTATTTTACAGAGTGTCAAGCCACACAAAAATTTGTACAATGTCTGGCCAAAGAGGAAGTGGCAGCTTTGGCAGGGGTGGCAAGCAAAGCAGTATGAGTTTGCTTTTAGCTGCAGACCCGAGAACAAGAAGCGCTGCTGTTGGTGGTGGGCGTCCATTATTACCACACCTTGAACAAGAGGTAGTAGAGTACATGACCCAGCCTGGGTCAAGTGATTGTACCCCCTCCCAGTCCCAGACACAGGCCTTACAGGTGTCCCAAACAGTTCATGATACACCTGTTCCTCCTAGTTCGTCATCATTGCCTGGAAAGTCTCCTGTACAGCAGTATGTAGAGGAGTCCCAGCGAGGGGTTGGAGAGGCAGAGCTACAAGCATTCCCTCAAGATGCTCAGTTGTTTCAGTCATCTGATGTAGAGAGTCAGTTCACAGGCTTTCCCCCCACTTACTTTTCACCCGGACACTCTGAGCCAGACAAGCCAATTCAAACTGGCTCCAAAAGGCTGCTGCTTCCGTTCGGCACATACAGGGAAACTGTCTCTTCTGATAATGATGATGATGATGTCCTTGATCTAACATGGGGCAAACAAGGAGATCATAGACAGGAAGAAGAGGAAGAGGAAGAAGAAGAGGAAGAGGAGTTTGCAGAGCCCCCTCAAAAGGGGAGAGGGAGGAAGAGGGTAAAAGCTGCCCACACTCTTCAGTCTTCACGTACCAGTCAGGCAAGTCATAGTTGTCCATCATCGGAAGCTGTCACCACAGCTGTGCCTCAACAACCACAGACCGCCACCACGAGCACCAGCTTCAGAGCACCTTTCGGCCCAGTTAGATGTTCGCCCGTGTGGGCATTTTTTAATGTCCATGGTGATGACAACACTATCCTCATCTTCAAACTGTGTGCTCAACACTTGAAATGAAGCAAAACCCCAAACAAACTTGGAACAAGTTGCATGAGCACACATTTAAAAAGCCACCACCCGGTAACCTGGCAGGAACACCTGGTCAAAGCACCGAACTCTGTGCAACCACCTCTGCCCAAGATGCAAGCTCAAACTGCTGGATCTTCCTCTGCTGCCTTTCCTCCTTCTGTCACCAAAACTACCCGTGCTGCTGCCAGCAATTTGAGTGGAGCATGTAGCCGAGCATTACCTTTTTCAGGCTCCACCAGCGGTGAGCAGGAGCTCCAACGCAGATCGGCTGCTGTTTGTCGCATTGCTAGCAGTCAAGACCAAGCATCATTGCCATCCCCCACACCTTCTACCCCATCATCCAATCTTTCTGTGGTTAGCATTAGCAGCACCCAACTTTCCATCCCCCAGATTCTGGAGCGCAAGAAGAAATATGGCCCAAATGACCCTAAAACAAAGCTAATCAATGCGGCAATTGCACAGCTGATTGCGTTAGAGCTCCTCCCTTACCGGCTGGTGGACTCCAATGCGTTCCGTTACGCATTCCTCTGCTCGAACCCACAGTATGTTATGCGCAAGCGACAGTATTTTGCAGAAAAATTTGTTCCTGCTTTGCATGAACACGTGCAGAGCAACGTGTCCGTGGCCCTGCAGCACTCTGGCAAGGTGCACCTGACAACTGACAGTTAGTCAAGCAAGCATGGAGTGGGAAGATATATTTCCTATAAGGCTCACTGGGTAACTTTGATGGCAGCAGGGGAGGATGCAGGTGCAGCAAGCCCTTCATACCTAACTCCGCCGAGAGCACATCGCCATGCAGTCTTCTCCTTGACCTCCACTTCCACCTCCTCCTTTGACTCTTGTGCCTCAACCATTTTGCCGTAGAGACCCATCACCTCCCATTCCGCAGCATCTGTTCACCACCAGCAACAACCTGCAGTTTGCTATTTCGGTGCACAATTCAGACGTTACCACACAGACCTGAGGTTGCGAAGCCTGGGTTCCCTCAACCACACGGGTGCAATCATTCTAAGTGCCCTGCCGGAGCAGGAGGGCATATGGCTAACTCCCAACAGCCAGGCAAGTTCGTGTGTGACAATTGGGCCAGTCTGCTGGCAGCCCTGTGTACCTTGCCTGCCTCACGTCATGAACCTGATAGTACAGCTCTTCCTTAGGAATTACCCAGGCCTCCAGCCGCTGTTGCTGGAGGCCAGAAAGTTGTCAGCGCATTTCCGCCGGTCGTACAAAGCCAGTGCCAGATTGGTGGATTTACAGCGAAAGGCGGAGGAGGAGGAGGACGATGACTCTGTGCTGCTGTTCAACCCACAGAAGTGTGGGTCCAGAATTACCTCAGCTGTGGGAACTTTAAACCACATGACAGCCTTCATGCAGGAGTGCATAGCCAAAGATCTGCGCATACAACACATAAAAACAAAGACTGACGACTATTGGATTGCTACATTACTTGATCCACGTTACAAGCCTGCGATACAACAACTCATCTTGCCCTAATACAGGGGACCTAAAATGCAGCACTACCAAGAAATGCTTGTAAGGGGCTTGTGCTCAGCCTTTCCAGCTGCCAGCAGCAGCAGCAGCAGGGATCCCAATGGCAGTTCCATCAGCCATGGGAGCCAAACAACTACCTTAAGCGGCATGGGTGGTAGCAGCAGTAGAGGTCATCTAAGCCAAACTATGCAGGCTTTTTTTCAGTGGAAGCAAGCCACCAGTCGTGCAGCAATTGCCAATGACACTCAGCAGCGCTACTCAGTCATGGTGCAGGAAAACCTGAGCTCTACATGGGACATCTGCAACCTGCAAAGCCAGGACCCACTGGGCTACTGGGTATCCAAGCTTGAGAAGTGGCCAGAGCTGGCAGAACACGCCATTCAGATTCTTGACTGCCCAGCCGCACGTGTGTTATCTGAAAGATGGTTCAGTGCAGCTGGGGGCAAAGTAAGTGGCAAGCGGATTCGTCTCTCTGCAGAAAATGTCAACCAAATCACTTTTGTTAAAATGAATAAGGCTTGGATCGGCAACACCCCCTCTGCAGAGTGAACTGATTAGTCGTCAACTGCTGCATGGCATGCTGACACCTTGATGGGAAGAGCACTATCACAGCCTTCAGCATCTATTTCTACTCCTCCCCCTCATGGCCCTCTACCTCTACTCTGTTTTTGAGGCCTATAACTTGCAATGTAGCTGTGTAACTGGATAATTTTTTTTTATGGAGGACCTCCCTCAGGGCCCTTTGCCTTTATCTACTTTGAGGCCTTTATGACTTGTAACAGAGCTGTGATTCATAATTAAATATTTGTTTTTTTTGTAAAGAAATACAAAAATTTTTCTGGCTTTTGTGACAGATTGGAAGAGGTATCAGAATTAAAGATCTGAATTTTTGAGAGAGAAATACAGAAAATTTTCTGTCTTTTTTGCTGGATAGCAAGTATTATCAGAATGAAATATCTGTATTTTTTATAGATAAATACAGAGTTTTTCTGGATATTGTGATAGATTGCAAGAGGTCATCATAATTAAATATCGGTATATTTTGGAGAGAAATACAGACATTTTTATGGCTATTTTAAGAAATAGCAACTGGGATTAGAATTAAATATCTGTATTTTTTATGGATAAACAGATTTTTTTCTGGACTTTGTGATAGATTGCAAGAGGTATCATAGTTTAAGATACCTCTTGCAATCCATTACAAAAACCATAAAAATGTCTGTATTTATCGATAAAAAATACTGATATTTTATTATGATAGCACTTGATATCTATGCTAAAACCCATAAAAATTTTGTTTTTTCTCTCTAAAAAATACAGATATTTAATTCTGATAGCACTTGGTATTTATGGAAAAGACCATAAAAATGCTGTATTTCTCTACAAAAAATACAGATATTTAATTCTGATCCCACTTTGCTAGCTATCCCTAAAGCCTTAAAAATGTATGTATTTCTCTCCAAAAAATACAGATTTTTAATTCTGATAGCACTTGGTATCTATCCTAAAACCCTTAAAAATATGTGTATTTCTCTAAAACAAATACAGATATTTAACTGTGAGAGCACTTGCTAGATACCCACAAATTATGAAAGATTTTTGTATATTTCCCTGCTGATTCCGCCAAGCTCATTTCCTTTTATGTGGTTTCACTAGATAGTAGGTATGGACAGTGTGAATTTTGTTTATCCATTCATGTCTCCAATAGCTACAGCTTCTACTCTGTCCATAGAGGTGATAGCCTTAACCTCTAATTCTCTCAGAGCCCACCACCTCCTCCTCCTGCTGTTACTGATGCTGCCGCCTGCCCAGTGCCCAGATCTAGATGCCAGTTACTAATGTTGTCCACACTCCGTCTCAGGTCCTAATGCCTCCTCCTCATGCTGTTACTGCTGCTGCCTGCTCACTACCCAACTGTAGATGCCAGATACTAATGCCGTCCACACTTTGTCTCAGAGCCCACCACCTACTCCTCCTACTGTTACTGATGCTGCCTGCCCAGTACCGAACTGTAGATGCCAAATACTAAAGCCGTCTACACATGGTCTTAGAGCCAACCGTCTCCTCCTGCTCTTACTGCTGCTGCCTGCCCATTACCCAACTCTAGATGCAAGATACTAATGCCATCCACACTTGGTTTAGAGCCCATCGCCTCCTCCTTCTGCTGTTACTGCTGCCGCCTGCCCAGTACCCAACTGTAGATGCCAGATACTAATGCCGTCCACACTTGGTCTCAGAGCCCACCGCCTCCTCCTCCTGCTGTAACTGAAGCTGCCGCCTGCCCAGTGCCCAAATCTAGATGCCAGTTACTAATATTGTCCCCACTCCGTCTCAGGTTCTAACGACTCCTCCTCATGCTGTTACTGCTGCTGCCTGCCCAGTACCCAACTCTACATGACAGATACTAATGCCATCCACACTTTGTCTCAGAGCCCACTGCCTCCTCCTCTTGCTTTAACTGATGCTGCCACCTGCCCCGTACCCAACTCTAGATGCAAGATTTTAATGCTGTCCACACTTTGTCTCAGAGCCCATCGCCTCCTCCTCCTGCTGTAACTGATGCTGCCACCTGCCCAGTATCGAACTCCAGATACCAGATACTAATGCCTTCCACACTTGGTCTCAGAGCCCACCACCTCCTCCTGCTGTTACTGCTGCTGGCTGCTCAGTACCCACCTCTAGATTCAAGATACTAATGCCGTCCATACTTGGTCTCAGAGCCCACCGCCTCCTCCTCTTGCTGTTACTGCTGCTTCCTGCCCAGTACCCAACTCTAGATGACAGATACTTTGTCTCAGAGCTCACCGCCTTCTCCTCTTGCTGTAACTGATGCTGTGGCCTGCCCAGTACCCAACTCTAGATGCAAAATACTAATGCCATGCACACTTTGTCCCAGAGCCCACTGCCTCCTCCTGCTCTTACTGCTGCTGCCTGCCCAGTACCCAACTCTAGATTAAAGATACTAATGCCTTCCGCACTTGGTCTCAGAGCCCACCGCCTCCACCTTCTGCTGTTACTGCTGCCTGCCCAGTACCCAACTCTAGATGCCAGATACTAATGCCGTCCATACTTGGTCTCAGTGCCCACCGCCTCCTGCTGTTACTGTTACCGCCTGCAAAGTACCCAGCTCTAGATGCCAGTTACAAGTGCTGTCCACACTGTGTCCCAGGGCCCACCACCTCTTCTTCCTGCTGTTACTGCTGCCCCCTGCCCAGTACCCAGCTGTTGATGCCAGTTAACATTGCTGTCCATGTTGCATTTTACAAAGTTACAGCTAACAGATGGGAAAAGGCAGTCCCCTACACAGCAATGTCTCCAGTAGCTACAGCTTCTACACTGTCCATGTAGGTGATGGCCTCAACCACTAATGCCGTCCTTGCTCCGTCTCACGGCCCACCACCTCCTCCTCCCAGTTCCCAGCTCTAGATGCCAGTTAACAATGCCATCCACACTTTTTAGGGCCCACCGCCTACTCTTCCTGCTCTTACTGCTGCCGCATGCCCACTGCCCAGTACCCAGCTCTAGATGCCAAACCAGACTCAAGCTCAACAGGGTCTTTTTTCCCCGCTGATTCCGCCAAGCCTGTTCCCGTTCATGTGATTTCACTGGATAGTAGGCCCTGAGACGGAGTGTGGACAGCATTAGTAACTGGCATCTAGAGCTGGGTGTAGTGCATCTTTAATGAGTCCCCGAAGTGTGTAATGCAAGTGTGTAATCTGAAATTTGTGATTGAATGTCTCAGAGCCCACCGCCTCCTCCTTCTGCTGTTACTGCTGCTGCCTGTCCAGTACCCAACTGTAGATGCCAGATACTAATGCCGTCCACACTTGGTCTCAGAGCCCACCGCCTCCTCCTGCTGTTACTGCTGTTGCCTGCCTAGTACCCAACTCTAGATGCCAGATAGTAATGCTGTCCACACTTTGTCTCAGAGCCCACCGCCTCCTCCTCCTGCTGTAACTGATGCTGTCGCCTGCCCAGTGCCCAACTGTAGATTCCAAATACTAATGCCGTCCACACATGGTTTCAGAGCCCACCGCCTCCTCCTCATGCTGTTACTGCTGCTGCCTGCTTACTCCCCAACTGTAGATGCCAGATACTAATGCCGTCCACACTTGGTCTCAGAGCCCACCACCTCCCCCTCCTACTGTAACTGATGCTGCTGCCGCCTGCCCAGTGCCCAAATCTAGATGCCAGTTACTAATGTCGTCCCCACTCCGTCTCAGATCCTAACGACCCTCCTCATGCTGTTATTGCTGCTGCCTGCTCACTAATGCCTTCCACACTTGGTCTCAGAGCCCACTGCCTCCTCCTCCTACTGTTACTGATGCTGCCTGCTCAATTTTCTACTGTAGATGCCAAATACTAATGCTGTCCACACATTGTCCCAGAGCCCACCGCCTTCTCCTCTTGCTGTTACTGCTGTTGCCTGCCCAGTACCCAACTCTAGATGCCAGATACTAATGCCGTCCACACTTTGTCTCAGAGCCCACCGCCTCTTCCTCCTGCTGTAACTGTTGCTGCCGCCTGCCCAGTGTCCAACTGTAGATGCCAAATACTAATGCCGTCCACACATGCTCCCAGAGCCCACCGCCTTCTATTCATGCTGTTACTGCTGCTGCCTGCTTACTCCCCAACTGTAGATGCCAGATACTAATACCGTCCACACTTGGTCTCAGAGCCCACCACCTTCCCCTCCTAATGTAACTGATGCTGCCGCCTGCCCAGTGCCCAAATCTAGATGCCAGTTACTAATGTCGTCCCCACTCCGACTCAGGTCCTAATGACTCCTCCTCATGCTGTTATTGCTGCTGCCTGCTCACTACCCAACTGTAGATGCCAGATACTAATACTTTCCACACTTGGTCTCATAGCCCACCGCCTCCTCCTCCTACTGTTAGTAATGCTGCCTGCTCAATACCCAACTGTAGATGCCAAATACTAATGCTGTCCACACATGGTCCCAGAGCCCACGACCTCCTCTTCTTGCTGTTACTGATGCTGCCTGCCCAGTACCCAACTGTAGATGCCAAATACTAATGCCCTCCACACTTAGTCTCAGAGCCCACCGCCTCCTCCTGCTTTTACTGCTGCTGCCTGCCCAGTACCCAACTCTATATGTAAGATACTAATGCCATCTATACTTGGTCTGAGTGCCCACCGCCTCCTCCTCTTGCTGTTACTGCTGCTGCCTGCCCAGTACCCAACTCTACATGACAGAAAGTAGTGCCATCCACACTTTGTCTCAGAGCCCACCGCCTCCTCCTCTTGCTGTAACTGATGATGGCGCCTCCCAGTACCCAACTCTAGATGCAAGATTTTAATGCTATCCACACTTTGTCTCAGAGCCCACCGCCTCCTTCTTCTGCTGTTACTGATGCTGCCGCCTGCCCAGTACCCAAATCCAAATGCTAGATACTAATGCCATCCACACTTTGTCTCAGAGCCCACCCCCTCCTCCTCTTGGTCTAACTGATGCTGCCACCTGTCCAGTTCCTAACTCTAGATGCAAGATTTTAATGCTGTCCACACTTTGTCTCAGAGCCCACCGCCTCCTCCTCTTGCTGTAACTGATGCTGCCGCCTGCCCAGTATCCAACTCCAGATACCAGATACTAATGCCTTTCACACTTGGTCTCAGAGCCCACTACCTCCTCCTGCTGTTACTGCTGCTGGCTGCTCAGTACCCACCTCTAGATTCAAGATACTAATGCCGTCCATACTTGGTCTCAGAGCCCACCGCCTCCTCCTGCTGTTACTGCTGCTGCCTGCCCAGTACCCAACTGTATATGCAAGATACTAATGCCGTCCACACTTGGTCTCAGAGCCCACCACCTCCTCCTCCTGCTGTTACTGCTGCTTCCTGCCCAGTACCCAACTCTAAATGACAGATACTTTGTCTCAAAGCTCACCGCCTTCTCCTCTTGCTGTAACTGATGCTGTGGCCTGCCCAGTACCAAACTCTGGATGCAAGATACTAATGCCATGCACACTTTGTCCCAGAACCCACTGCCTCCTCCTGCTCTTACTGCTGCTGCCTGCCCAGTACCCAACTCTAGATTAAAGATACTAATGCATTCCACACTTGGTCTCAGAGCCCACCACCTCCACCTTCTGCTGTTACTGCTACCTGCCCAGTACCCAACTCTATATGCCAGATACTAATGCCGTCCATACTTGGTCTCAGAGCCCACCGCCTCCTCCTCCTGTTACTGCTGCCGCCTGCCCAGTACCCAGCTCTAGATGCCAGTTACAAATGCTGTCCACACTCCGTCTCAGGGCCCACCACCTCTTCTTCCTGCTGTTTCTGCTGCTGCCTGCCCAGTACCCAGCTTTTGATGCCAGTTAACATTGCTGTCCATGTTGCATTTTACAGCTAGCAGATGGGAAAAGGCAGTCCCCTACACAGCAATGTCTCCAGTAGGTACAGCTTCTACACTGTCCATGTAGGTGATGGCCCCAATCTTTATTGGCGTCCTTGATTTGTCTTAGGGCTTACCTCCTTCTCCCCATGCTGTTACTGCTGTTGCCTGCCCAGTACCCAGCTCTAGATGCCAGTTACAAGTGCTGTCAACACTCTAGCGGTAGATGTCCATACCTAGTGGTGGATGCCAATTACCTATGCTGTCCATGTCGCATTTTACAAAGTTACAGCTAGCAGATAGGAAAAGGCAGTCCCCTACACAGCAATGTTAAAGAAGCTACAGCTTCTACACTGTCCATATAGGTGATGGCCTCAACCACTAATGCCGTCCTTGCTCCGTTTCAGGGCCCACTGCCTCCTCCTCCCAGTTCCCAGCTCTAGATGCCAGTTAACAATGCCATCCACACTTCTTAGGGCCCACTGCCTACTCTTCCTGCTCTTACTGCTGCCGCATACCCCCTGCCCAGTACCTAGCTCTAGATGCCAAACCAGACTCAAGCTCAACAGGGTCTTCTTTCCCCGCTGATTCCGCCGAGCCTGTTCCCTTTCATGTGATTTCACTAGATAGTAGGCCCTGAGACAAAGTGTGGACAGCATTAGTAACTGGCATGTAGAGCTGGGTGTAGTGCATCTTTAATGACTCCCCGAAGTGTTTAATGCAAGTGTGTAATCTGAAATTTGTAAATGAACGTAGAAGGCCACGTCTTCTGCTTCATCCATTGGTACCACGCTTTATCGGACTGAATTTCTGTGTATGTTACCCCGGAACTGAGAAGTGGGACAGCAGACCCTCTGTAAATGTCAGGGGGATGAGATGGGAGGGACCGGTATGTGTAATGGGAACTGAGAGGTCCTTTATGACCACATTGAGCCATGAGGTTATTCAGCTCTGCAGACGTCCGGAGACTTCTCTACAACAAGTATGTGGCCATCCTGGGAAATTCAATTCAAAGATCCGTCTACAAGGATCTTGTGAAAATTCTGCAGAATGATAAGTTTCGGACTGAGAACCAGCTCAAAAGGAAGGGTAAGATGTCTTTTGCAAACAACACGTTGGGGGATCTCTGGGTGAAATGCACAATGGCATAACTTACTGCAAAGTGCGTCATTACAGAACTGACCAGCACCTTGTACAGTTCTATTTCCTGGCCCGTGTCTCTTCGGAGTACATAGGGAGCGTGCTGGCCAACCTCGAACAGGGACCTCAGCCTGACGTTGTCATCATCAATTTGTGTATATGGGATGTTATCAGGTATCATGAGCAATCACTGGAAATGTACTAAACCAACCTGGACCACCTGTTATTTGGCTCACCGAGGTGCTGAGCCCCAAATGTCTGGTGTTGTGGAACATGGCCATGCCTGTTGTATTCAAAGCTGGTGAAGTGCTAGAGTACCCAATTCCTAATGTGTGCTGGTACAACACAGAAGGTAATTTCTACAGTGCCACTTCGGCAGATTTGCACAAATTTGATGTGTTTGACATGCACTTCCACTTCCGCTTTGAGCTGCACTCCAGGGTTAAGGATGCCACCCACTCGAATCAGCTGGCTCATTGGAAGTATATCTGCATCCTGATGGGTCATTTTGCTCAAGCCTGGGGCGTGCAGCAGGAAGAGGAGGCGGTGGGCTCTGAGATGGAGCGTGGACAGCATTGGTAACTGGCATCTAGAGCTGTGTACTGGGCAGGCGGCAGCAGTAACAGCATGAGAAGGAGGCGGTGGGCCCTGAGACGGAGCAAGGACGGCATTAGAGATTGAGGCCATCACCTATATGGACAGTGTAGATGCTGTTTAGAGACATGAATGGATGAACGAGATTCCAATCAGTCCCTATGTAGTGAAACCACATGAAACGGAACAGGCTTGGCGGAATCAGCGGGTATAGAACACCCTGTTGAGCTTGAGTCTAGTCTGGCATCTAGAGCTGGGTAGTGGGCAGTGGGCAGGCAGCAGTAAGAGCAGGAGGAGAAACAATGCCATCCACACTCCATCTCAGGGCCCACCGCCACTGTAGGGAGAGTGGGAATCTTATTCATCCATTCATGTCTCCAATAGCTACAGCTTCTACACTGTTCATAAAGGTGATGACCTCAACCTCTAAAGCTGTCCTTGCTCCATCTCAGGGCCCACCACCTCCTCCTCCTGCTGTTGGTGCTGCCGCCTGCCTAGTATCCAGCTCTAGATGCCAGTTAACAATGCAGTCCACACTCCGTCTCAGGGCCTACCACCTCCTCCTCATGCTGTTACTGCTGCCGCCTGCCCACTGCCAGCTCTAGATGCCAGACTAGACTCAAGCTCAACAGGTTCTTCTTTCCCCGTTGATTCCGCCAAGCCCATTCCCTTTCATGTGGTTTCGCTACATAGTAGGTAGAGACAGATTGGAATCTCGTTCATCCATTCATGTCTCCAATACCTACAGCTTCCACACTGTCCAAATAGGTGATGGCCTCAACCTCTAATGCGATCCATGCTCCATCTCAGGGCATAAAAAGGCCTTCTTTTTTTTTTTTACTTGTACAGTGTTGTGCAGAGCTGGGGGAGTCTTGCAATGTCTTTTTAAATGTATTTATAGGCTGTAGAAGCTCTACACAGTCCCAAAAAACATTGGAATTAATTTTTCACTATTGACTTTAATGGAGTTCGAATTCGACGTTTGTTCACGCGAATAATTTTGCTCTATTCGACCGAATAGCGGTCGAATCGAATAGTGAGCTATTCGACCAACACTAGTTGTTTGCTGTGTTCTAATAATCTATGTTGTTACATTTCATACTTTGCTTACTATTTAGCACAATAGCTTTTTTGTTTTTTTATTTGAATGTTTCAATGTCCATTTTGAAATTAGGAAGTCAATGTTAATGCTATGTTATTGTGTGTGTGGCCATATTGTTTCATTTCAATAATAGGTCTTTATTACCATCTTTAAATGTTTGTCCTGCATAAATATGTTCTAATCCAGTTTTCCACCCTTGTAAGTATTTTTGAATATTCAATTTAAAAAAGTATTTTTGAAATGCAATATTTGTTGGGCCATTTTTTAACTAATTTGGCTTTATATGGAGGTGTGGGTTTTTATTTATTTTTGTCATGTAAATTTAGTGGTGTCTATGTGGTCTCTATATTTTAATGTGACCTTTTAGCAAACAGGTTTATTTTGAATACAGTTTTTTGAAAAATGTTGTAGTTTGCTTTTTATGGGTTTGTTTTTATGTGATCCCCTTTACAATCTCCCAGGACCTACAATTTAAAAAGTCAATTATGCTTGTCTTTAGGCAGTTCTCTTCTATTAATTGTTTTAAAGCCTAAAAAAAGCACAAT
Source organism: Pyxicephalus adspersus (assembly GCF_032062135.1). Taxonomy (NCBI): domain Eukaryota; kingdom Metazoa; phylum Chordata; class Amphibia; order Anura; family Pyxicephalidae; genus Pyxicephalus; species Pyxicephalus adspersus. The sequence continues at coordinate 94,543,283 of NC_092861.1, forward strand.
TGTCTTACCAGATACAACTCTGTTGTTTGATGCACATAGTTGTGCGCCAAACCTCAGGGTGTGATGCGCATTGTTGTGCGCTAAGGCGCTTACTGCGTTGTGCGCTAACTGCTATGTGCGCATAAACTGTGTTTTGTCAGTTGAAAAATGCGCCGATCAATTATCCAGAGAAGGATCCTCATTCTGGTAAATTTTTCCTTTTTTTGTGTATATGGTTTGTTTTGTTTTATGTACACTAATGTACGTACATACATACATACATATATATATATATATATATATATAAATAAATATATATATAAATAAATAAATAAATATATATGCATTGATGTGTATACATATAAAATATACATATACATACAAAACAGAAATGATAAAAAAAGGCAAAGAGGATTTTTTTGGGCATATTGCTTAACATGCTTCAAATCGAAAAGAGTGCCTATTTATTCCTGATGTTACGGGCTTGGCTCCAAGCAACATTCATGGATGATATTGCTTCTGGCTAAAGGAGGAATCCACCTTTATGTGCTTCCACTACAAAGCTGAGGTGAGTAAGTCAATATATAGTGGGCCAAGGTCTAAAATGCCATTCAAATCTGCATAAACATCCTGAAAGGCTGGAAAAGCAAGAAAATATGTTTGGCAGAAAGGGTATTTGTCCCTGGAAGTTTTAGACACTAGTACTATTTGTTTTATGTAAACACCTAAATATTGCATACAATCCAGTATTTAATGAGCAAAATTAAGTTGAGCAACAACAGGACATCTGTTAATTTCTAAGAGTGCTTGACCCTGCTTGTGAGCTTGTCAATCAACGTGATTTGATGTTGTGCTTGGCAACCTGGACCTCCTTCCATTACCATCAGGTGTGTTAGAATGAGTATGCAACTCAGCTGGACAGCTGATTGACAACCTGTTTAGACAACAAGTGGAAGTGTGTTTGTATACAATAGGGCTAAGATCAGGCAGCACAGCACAGCACAATGAGAACAAACCTATAACACTACTACAAATGAAGAGAGAAGTTGTGTGGCAGCATATCAACATGAGTGCAAATGTCAGACTAATAAAATAAAAAAAACAAAAAAATAAAAACCATGACAATTTATTCATAAAAGGAATATGTAATAATTACTAATCACTTAACATGACTTAACAGATCCTCCTGAATCGCGCGGCTGCAAACTAATCGCTGTAATTGGCGTATTCTCAAACCCTATTGCTCATTTATGAAGGCAGGAATCTGGCTGGCAAGTGTACTAGCACTCGGCTCCGGCTCACGGAAATACTCCTCGTATATCGGCGTGTATATACGCACACTTGCTTGATAAATCAGGCCCTATATCTTTAGCTTTGGCTTCCCCTTTTATCTCCTCACTATCTGATACAAATTGGCTAAGGTAAACTATTGGCAACACTCCTACCTTATACACCACTTGATACTTTCTATATCCACATACTTACCTGGGACACTTATCCTTGTCTCCTAGCTCAAATTGGAATCTACTCCCTGACAATTTGTGAGCCATGAGTGGTCAGACAATGCAGACAGTTTAAACATTTTCTTGGATTGTGAGTAAATATGTGAATTTTCCTTACTTAAAGCATACCTAAACTCAATATTTTTTTCTGTACATACATTTTTTCCAAGTGCAATACCCTTTTTAAGTCTGGATAAGTTTGGCTGCAGTGTTCAATAAAGATTTTAGAGGGGACAGTTGGGTTAGTGGAATACCAGAGAGGAGGATGTTACAGTAATCTAGTGCCTGCAATGTTTTTAATTTATGTGGTGCAGGTTTCATTACAGTACAACTTCTTGTTTATAACTTCAGAAATAATTCAGCATGGTATCCAAACCTTCATAGAATGCTGCATTAGGTAAACTTCACTGGCACTTCACTGGCTACAGACAGGATATTGCAGGGAGACAAAAAATTTCTAAATAAGTTCTCCGGAAAAAAAAAAAAAAAAAAAAAAAAAATATATATATATATATATATATATATATATATTATTTATTTATTTATTTTTTTATAGGCGACCACATTTTTACTTTAAAGTTGCACATGTACAACCCTTTTTTTTGTATTGTACTGTTACCAAATTTATATGGGCATCAACTAATGTTGTAGTTCATCTTCATCTTAGAAAGGTGAATTACATGTCACTGTCTACTAAGTAATATATCAACACTATCGCTAGGTTTATGGAAAAAAAGTACTGTGACAAAATGCTAATCTATGTCAAGAATATTGTGATAGCATCACAGTAATATTGTCATGGAACAAAGATTTTGTTATGGAATGAATAAAGTCTTACAAAGTGTTCCTAGGGACAGAGCATTGTGGTTCTTTTCTAAAAGAAAGTAAATGTCAGATTTCAGAAAAAGACACAAATTTTGAGGTCTCAAATTATTGCAAAATAATAAAGGTAATTTTCTGAAAAATTGCAGATCTAAGAACATACTTAGTTATAACCCTGCACAGAAGATGTATATACAGGTTACTAGGCTTTAGAGCATTCTGATTCTGTCAGTCACCTAGGGAAACAGAATATCACAAAGCTGTTGTCATGGAAACTAATCCTCAGTGATAGTGAAGGAAAAATTCCTGTTTCCCTTATCCCTTTTCTTGAAAGACAGTATCTTCACTAAGTCTCGATTAGCTTAATAATCACATAGATCTTAAATAACAAGATATTTATTAACAGAGAAAATAATTAACAAGTAATCAACAATTTTTCCAATTAAGCTAATAATATATATATATATATATATAATACAATTATATATATATTATATAAGGATTTCTTTGTATTGGACTTAATACAGCTTTTTTGTATTGAGTTCAATGCAAAGGAACTCAATACAAAATTTTGAATTTCCCGCCCCGCCTCCCGCCTGCCCGACGCATGCAGCGACGTCACCGGGAAACCCCGGATAAAGATAGAAGAGAGAAGACGTGTCTGGAGGAGCAGAGGGAGAAGGTGAGTATTTTTTTTTGCGATCGACGCTGGATCATCGCACAGAGGGAGAAGAAGCCGGCCGGCTTCTTCTTCCCGGAGAGGACACCCGATGCTGGAGGACGACGCTGGAACACGACGGATGGACGATTGCAGCGGGACCAGGTAAGTGATCGATAAACCCGAACTTTTCTCACTGTATTTTCATACAGTGAGAAAAGTTCGGGCTTATCGAAAATAGTAACTTTTTTTAGCCCGTACCAAGGTCGGGCTAATCGGTCAGGTGGTTAAGAGCGATTTGTGGCTGTTTTCCCTTCCTATACATCTCCAGGACCCCTTGCCACATCCAGCCACACCCATGCATCCACACCTTACTTGGGTGTCCTCCCACTTCTGGAAATACACTGCTCATAGGTGCCCCCTGGTATTCGCTAATAGGTGTCACTGTTGCATTGGGGGTAAGTCCTCTGCAGGCTCCTTTGGGAGTCATCAGATAGCATGTATGTTTATACACCAGGCAGGATGATTGGAGAATACTTTGAAGTATTTTTATGTCAATTCAAATAACACATTTCAAGTCCCAGAATGACATTTGTCACCCACTCCTGTGTACCATGACAACAGAAATGAGATGATAGGATATCCCCCCTCCTTGTCTCCATAACCTAGAGGTGTGATTCTGCAGTCCTTAGAGAGAGTTAGGTATTAATTAACACATCAGCACAGACAGAGAGTACAAGACGTTATCAACTCACAGGATTTCACAAACTCTTTTATAAAAGATATATAACAAGATCCAAAATAGAAATAAAGCAATACTCTCAATAGCATTATAAACAGACCAAAATGACCAAATAAGAGACAATTTATGAGAGTTTCTGCTTTATACCGCAGATTAACACTTGAGCGGCACCTTAGCTGTTCCTGTTAGGAGTACAGTGTATGGCAAGAGAAGATTCCCCATGCTGCTGGCTTGCTTTGGGGAAAACAATGGGGACTGGACAAGGTTATGCTTGCTCCTGTGATATATTGGTAGCTGCTTGGCCACTCGTATCCTCTGGCACAAATTTGACTTTACATATGGTGTCTTACTACAGGAAATGGTTGAGGCGTGTGAAGAAGTGTAACCTCACTACAACCTCACTGCCAGTCTGAACATAGCCTATTTGTGTTCATTTATAATCCCAAACATGCACAGTAATTGATTCTAAATATTTTTTTAACACTATAGCAAAATAAAATGTGTCCTTTTAATATAGAGAACATTAATTTGTTTTGCAAAGTAATTGAAAACCGTGCACAATTTGTTCAATATGTTTTCAAAATGAACAGGGCACTAACAGGGCTACTATTTCAAAATGCCTACACATGGAACATCCCATCCAGGAAGACCGGAACAACTTTATAATCTCTCTACTCCAATACATACTAAAAAGAAATATGTTTGCATTTGAAAACCAGGTATATCTACAACAACAAGGTGTCACAATGGGAACAAAATGTGCTCCTCTGTATGCAAACCTATATCTGGGTAAATGGGAGAATCATCTTTTCACCAGGAAATCGACATACCAATACTTTCGATCAAATATTTATGTGGAAACGTTAAATCGACGAAATCCTGCTATTATGGACCAAAAAAGAAACATCCCTCTGAACTTTCTTTGAAAGTCTACAGGTGAATAATTTAAATCCAAAATTCACATTTGAATTTAGCCTCACACAATTACCCTTCCTGGACCTCCTTTTGAAGAAAGACCAATTTGGTACTATTACTTCTACATTATACCGTGAGAAAACAGCAGGCAACACTATTCTGCATGTGGAAAGTGGTCACCTGAAATCTCCCATTCACAGTATCCTTTAGAGTCAATTACTCAGATTGAGAAGAATTTGCACAACCAATGAGGATTTCAAGATCGAAGCAAAAAAACTTCAAGAAAGACTCCTATTAGGAGGATACTCTAAGAACATATTAAGAAAATCATATCAGAGAGCTTATCGACAACAACAGGAGAAAATTCTCTTTAAAGACCAAGCCACAATGAACCAGTCCCTTCCTACTAACAGGATTATCACAACCTTCAATTAACATCACAGTATAATCCATAATATAATCTCAAAAAACTGGAACGCACTGCTATCGGATCTCAACATTAAAAAATTTATAGTTACGAAACCAGAAATTACGTATAGGAAATCACAGTTATTAAAAGATCATCTAGTCTCAAGTCACTTTAGAGATCCACAATTGGAAATTGTGAAAATTGGAATTTGAAACAAGATGGATTGCAATCCTCCAAGCTACACACTCCCCAGGACTAAATGACATGTTAACAATCAAACCAATTTTTTAGCCCCAAGAACCCAAACCCTATCATATAACTTATCCTCCATTGATTCACCAATTGGAAATTATCAAGTTCCTACTCAACTAATAACTATTGATACTAATTTGCATACTTCACAGTGAGAAGAAAGATTTACGGTATATAAAATATACACCACATAATTAAAATCATGGATGAACAATTTACATTTACCCTTTATTATCAATACCAATTGTGTTCATGTTTTATGTATGACATATATCAGATAATAATTACTTATTTGTCTGGATCTTATTCTACTGTAATGGTATACACCATGCTAATTACCCGTATATTCTATAACCTAGTATAATGATTTATATGCATTTAACAGATTTAACTACATTATCAATACCAATTGTGATTACTGTATATACACGAGAATAAGTTGATCTGAGTATAAGGTACCTATTTTTACCTTGGAAAACAGGAAAAATTGATTGACTCAAGTATAAGCCCAGGGTGGGAAATGCTGCAGCTACTGGCATGTTTCAATATTCAATATAAATAGCAATAAAATTGCATAATACGGGAATTACAGCCATAATACGGTAAACAAATACCATAGTGAGAATTCAATGGTTAGGTAGGTATACTACTTACTGTACCTAACCACTAAATTCTCTCCCTGGCGGTATAATTCTGTCCCGGAAAAAGTGGCTGAAAGCGCTACAAAGCGGTACTGCATTTAGCCACTGTAGCCCCCTACATTTGCAGAGAGAGCCCCCTCTCTCTGCATTTCCACGCAAAAACCCAGAAGATTGTCTCTGCATTTGGAGGCTGAAGACAGAAGAATGATGATGTCATTAGCATCAGGGGACGGAAACCGCTGGATGCGGATGCCGGATCAGGTGGTTTTCTGCACCTGACTGGAGTATAAGCTGAGGGTGACTTTTTCAGGGTGCTGAAAAAGTCGGCTTATACTCCAGTATATGATTTATATCAGAGAATTATCATCTATCTGGATGATTTTCTACTGTATTTTATACATTATGCTAACTACCCATATAAATTAATATTGTAGAATTTACAATTTAGTACAGTAATCTATATGTATTTAACAAATCTGTAACCACACATGATAAGTAGATCTCTATGTACAACTGATTTTGCTAAACCTTGTAGCAGGTTCAATAACCATGACACATTAGGTTAGAAATCTCATATTACAATGTTATCTACATACTACAAACATTCACACATGCTTTCAGTCTAATCAAACACCACAAGCAATAAAGTTGTAGTCCACACTCATTGTCATATTGATTTATTTCCCAACAATTACATTCCATATATGTCAACAATCCTTTCATACACTATTGCACAGAACTCAAACACATGTTCATTTGTGTCTTTATGTCATAGGACTTGATTTATCAATAAAATGCGTGTACGCTTGACGTGCGTATGTATGCGCCAATACACGAGGCGTTTTTCCGCGGGCCAGAGCCGAGTGCTAGTACACACATCCTCATTTGCCAGCTGGATTCCTGCCTTTATAAATGAATAACAGTACACAGTACACAGTATTGTGTACATTCTGACATTTGCACTCATATTGATTTGCTGCCACACAACTCCTCTGTTCATATGTAGTAGTGTTATAGGTTTGTGGTCATTGTGCTGTGCTGCCTGATCTTAGCACTATTGTATACAAACACACTTCCAATTGCTGTCCAAACTGGTTGTCAATTACTTGTCTAGCTGAGTTGCATACTTATTCTAACACACCTGATGGTGATGGAAGGAGGTCCAGGTTGCCAAGCACAACATCAAACCACACTGATTGCCAAGCTCAAAAGCAGGGTCTCGCACTCTTACATACCTGATAGTATGCTTTATTTATGTGTTTACATGATTCTAATCGTATTAGTAATTTTGTATAGAAAAATGCCAGGGACAATTTAACTTAGTGCCAAACATATTTTATTGCTTTGTGCCAACAAACCCATTTTTTTTTTGCTCCAACAAACTATTTTTTTTTAATTCCTCAAACCATTGACCAGAATGTCAAAAGGCATTTATGCCTGTCCCGCCAGGTCATCCATGACCTGTACATCTTTCTGGAAGCTAGGCTGTGCCAAGAATGACGAGGCTCCTGGACTCTATATATTTTAGGAAGGGTGACCTTTCAAACATCGTCGCCCTTAATTTGTGTGCTTATCCAGTCTACAGTTTCCTGGGTGTTTATGAAGGTTTCAATGCCATTTTAGACCTTGGCCCACTATATATTTACTTCCCCACATCAGCTTGGGAGTGGAGGAACATAAAGGTGGATTTCTCCTTTAACCGGAAGCAATATCATCCACGAATGTGCGATGTTATCACTGTGTAAAGAAATAGATTACATTATTAGGTTGTATTAAGCAGCATGGTTAATCATGCTTTAGTGGTAACTACATGCTGCTGGATTGTATTGTTCATGCTTTTCTGGCTGCATAAGCAATGCTTGCCCAAATCTAAACTAAGTTGCACTCTGCCCTAGTTTGGCAATGTGTTTTTGTAGTGTCACATAAAGGTCCAGCTCTTACACAAATTTGTCTGCTATTTAACTTCCCAAACAATTAAAGTGTGCTTTCTATGACTTCAACTCCTAGGTTGGTTTGTAACCCAAACATGATGTGCTTAAATATGTAATGCATGCATTGTAAACATATGTAAATACTCACACGCAAAGACATTAGCATTAAGTTCATCCCTGATTTGACGGCCCTCTGCTGTGCTTTGGGAGCTGGAGGCAGGATGTTGGTGCACCTCTGGCTCGAGTTCATCTGGAATGTCCCAGGTATCACCATGGTGCAAGCACAGGTTATGTAGGACGCACAGAAACCGTGTTTTTAGCAGCCTGATGGTGTGCTCTACAACCCCCCGGCTTTTATTCAGAGCCTTGTTGTAAAAATGCTCTGCTTCAGACCGGGGTTGACGCACAGCTGTCATAAGCCATGGAAGCTGCCCGTATCCTTTGTCAGCTGTAAAAAGACAAACATAATACCTGTTAGTTCTTGGTATAGTAAGTGTTCTGTGAATGCAGTGTAATACTAGAGTTTTTTTACAAAGGTTGCTAAGGGTTGTGCTCTTTGGTCACTTTATTGCTTTTTGGTTGTTAGGAGACATTGTTACTACTGACTATCACACTGAGGTACTGTGAGCTGTGAAAATAGTAATTATACTAGGGCTTCCGGGAATATCTGAAAGTTAGTTCTTCCCCCATGCTCCCAATATTGTACAATGTTTATCAACTATTTGCTAAATTAGATAATAGCACAAAATATGACATATATACAATATAGGTAATAGCTTGGCATTCTGACAATGCAAAGGGACATAGCAAGATAAAAGGTGTCTTTAGGATTTGACTACTGTGAGTTGTATTACAGTAACGACATTATACATTGCCTATTAACCAGCCCTCAGGCATTTCTCCAGAGATGAATTTCTGGTAGAGGGCTGTCTGACGCAGGATATAGGCATCATTGCATGATCCTGGGAAACCTGTACGTGCACTCATGATTCTCCTGTTGGTATAACAGACTATTTCTACATTCAGTGAATGATATCGCTTCCGGTTGCGAAAGGCAATTTGCTGCAGTTTAGGGGCCTGAATTGCCACATGGGTGCCATCGATGGCCCCCAAAACTTTAGGAATTCCCGCTCGCCTGAAGAAATCCACCTTTACCTTCCTCCACTCCTGAGCTGTTTGAGGGAAGTGAATATATAGTGGGACAAGGTCCACAATGGCATTGATAACCTTCGTTAAAACCCTGAAAACTAGGCTGGCTTAGTCCACAAATTAAGGCCGAGGAGGTTTGAAAGGATCTCCTTCCCAAAATATACAGAGTGGCCAAGAGCCTGGTCATTCCTGGCACTGCCTGGCTTCTCTTGGTTTTTGGAGCAATTTTATCTTCCAGCAAGCTGTACAGGTCATGAGTGACCTGGCGAGACAGGCGGAAACGCCTTTTGACATCCTGGTCACGTAAAGTCTCAATGTGGCTACGCACCAAAAAAATTCATGGCTCCCGGACCCATAGCAAAGTAGACGCTTGCTCCTGTGGTTGTTGTTGTTGCTGCTCCTCCTCTGCAGTAAGAAGCAGCTTTGTGTTTAATGCCACAACAGCAGTAGTGAAGAGCAAGTCTTCTTCTAAATCCTGCTCCATGACAACAACAAGCAAAATTCTCACCCCAGCGCACATTTAGGTGCGGATAAACCTGCGCATAAACGCACGTTTGTGCGCACGTACTGTAGCCCAATAAATTTGCACAGAGCTTCTTAGCCATTCTGCATGCAAACCAAAACTTTACAAAGATAAAAAAAGCACACACAAACCAGAAGACTGCTACAAGAAAAACGAAAAGTAAGAATACACCATTTACTTTATCCCTCCAAAAAATGTTTTTGGTGTGTTGTCCCATAACTCTTTTATTTTTTTCCTTCTAGTAACATGGAGCCAAGGAGAATGGCCACCACCTCTGCCACCAGCGCCACCACCACCGTCGCTGCTGCCGGCCCCGCCACCACCACCACCACCGTTGCTGCTGCCGGCCACCACCACCACCCCAGGGTCTTCAGTCCATAGACCAACTACTCCGTGGGGGCTTGCACTCCCAGACCTTCCTATGCTGTAAGGCAGGGACTCTGGGAGGAAATTGCTAGGAGTGTAAATGCAGTGGGCAGTACACAACGGACCATTACCCAGTGTCAAAATCGTGTGAGTGACATCTTCAGATACGTCAAAAGACTCCTGGGCACAGAGGCTGGAAGGAGTGGGACCTATCGTTAACATCTTGTGCAGCGTCTCAGGGAGTACGAAAGATTGGCGATGCCATTCATTGGGCCAGAAACGGTGGTAGGGGTGGACTACTGGGATGACTCCGATTCTTTGGCAACCATGAAAGTTCAATCCTTTTATATTACCTAATTACCAATGTGGATTGATTTTTGCATTTTTGTGGGATTGCAACAGATTAGTCATTAGCATTGAGAACAAAATAGGATTGTGTTTTTACTTATTTATGTTTAGGGTGAAATTTGAGATCATTTTTTTTAAAATGACCTCTTTAGTGTATTTTTACGTTCTTTTGACTTGCATCAACAATGTGTGTGTTTCAAAATTTTTACAATAGTACGCCCTGAAATAGTACGCAGCAGTCCTCCACTGCCCTCTGTGCTCGGGGTGATGTGGATGATGAGGATGTCACTTCGCATCGAGATGACACTGGGCTTCCTCCTGGTAAGATGAACCTTCATGGTATATCTTGTTTGACATTGTGCACATGTCTCTAATCATGTTTATAACCACACTCGTGCAATATGAGTGTTTAATTTCATACATTTTTGGCTCTGGGAGTGGTATGTTTTGTGGTTAGATTTGTGGTGAACCGATCACTCCAAATGAACTTGGTTGAGTTGGGTTGGGTTAGACTTGGGGTAGAGTTAAGCTCACTCTATTTCATTTGTTTTTGTGCTTTATTTAACAGATCACCATCTACAGGAGGAGGTAGTTGATTCACTGCAGAGAAGCCTGGAGGAGAATAGAGGTAATTTGGTTTGTGTGTGTGTTCAGCCTTCCCAAAGCTAAATAATACCTTCAATCTTTCTATATTATATTTATATCCATATATATAAGATTTGTTAAGTTTTCATGGGAGAGGTTTCTGGTACAGCCTTCCTTTGGGAATGTGTGAGCTTAATATGTCAAAAATCATTTTGCCAGTGCGAAACATTGGGGACTTTTGATATGTGAAGACTTGTCACTACATTCATTCATTTTGATATGATATATCATGTGCCTTTGTAGAACATCCATGTCTGCTGGTTTCTGGTTCTGAAGAGTTTTCACAGGCTGCATCTGCTTTGGAGGTATGCAAGAACTGGTCCATTAGTGTTTATTTTGGGATGTGTTGGGGGAATGAACTTTTCTCAATGTGTTCCATTTGTGTTTTTTTTTTTGTATAGGGTCCCTCAGGTGGACATTTACTACAAGAAGAAGAGGAGATACCTGAGGTTTCCGTAAGCAACCTATGTTTAATGTTTAGGATTCAGAGGTGGACTGTGGGCGTGCTGTGGGGGGGTCTCGTGGCCGAGGCCAGGATGTTGAGGTGGGCCGGGTTCTGAGCAAACATTTGTCAGTACAACTATGGACAATAAACAACTAATGTCTATTTTTGTTCATGCTAGCCAACAACCTAGAAAGAACCTTTGATGCATGATTAATGACTGGAAGCTACATGAAATCCTGCTAGATCTTTCTTTGTATTTGTAACCAAAAATGGTGAAAGTAGTGTGAGAATGTCTTGAATTGCAACATATGTTACAAAAGTTGATTCTTAATTTACAGACGATCTCCTCGGCCTCCGCCGCCCCCTCTCCTTCATCAGAGGACTCTGGCTGCAGATGTTGGGCAGTGGGCTCTTCCTCCAGAGATGGCGCCTCCTCTGGGGGTGGCTCCTCCGGTGATGCCTCCTCCTCCCCGGGGATGTCTCCTCCTCCTCCACATCCTGGGGGTGGGCGAGTCCCCCGAGTGGCCGCTGAATGATTTGCAGCCACGGGCGTGATGGAGATTTGGCTGTAAAAAAATCAAATATACAAAATTATTAAGGGTAGTAAAATATAGGAAGTGAAAAATAAACAGTTCTAGGCTAAACAATACTACTTCACACAAACAACAAACATTCTAAAACACCACTCCTTAACAAGAGAAATGTGAGAAACTCACAAATGTGAGTTATTTTGACAACAACCAAACACCTCTTAAAAACAAAAAAAAAAGAGATCACTGATTGATTGATATATTTTCTGTTGCAAATTGACATAGTTTGGTTGCAATTGTAAACTGTTTGTTAATATTGTGTGTAGATATATATGGGTATACTATTACTATTACTAAGGAGCTTCCGGTTGCCACCCCACTAAGCTTATTCCTAGTTAAATCATTGCAAAAACAATAATTGTGCTCCTAGATGTAAACTCTGTTTATCCGGTTTTAGTGAAGCATTAGTAAGTGCCAGACATACATACATACAAAACTACAATCTAAGGGCAAAATGTAAGCACCGTTGCATTAGGTCAGATAATGAAGCACATGTGGATTTATTTTGTTGACACAGGAAAAAAATAAATAAAACAAGTGGATAAATACTAAACAAATATCTATGTGACACAGTAGAATGATGTGCCTTCACCAAAATCAAGATTTTTTGGTCGTAGCTATCCAGAGGACATTCTACCAGAATGCTTCCACTCCCCTCAGGAAAAAGAAAGATAATTTCCAGCCGTGATAGCGAGGAGGCAAATTAGTGCTCTTCAAATGATCTACCTCTGATTGAGCTTAATGGGGTAGAATCATGAAGATTTTTAAAAACCGTACATACACACATCGAAATATGTACATGTACATAGTTGTCAACAGCCAACTTTAGGTGTGTGGACCTCTACCCAGCTCTCACCTGCAGCTCCAATCCATTGAAAGAACAATAGAGGCCGCTCCATTCTCAGCTGTCATTCGTGCAGAGGATTCCAGCTGCCGATAAGAGCTGGGCAGTGAGAAGAGCTCAGTTAGAATGAGATGGGGACACAGGCTGTCCCTCCCCCATTCTATAGCTGTGCTGTGGCTTCTATATAAGAAACTACTTGGTAAAATATATCCACTCTATGGGCATGTGTAACAACATCATGGGCACAGTGTGATATATGTGTGTGGGAATTCTGCATGTCATATCTTGCAGCCTTACAACTCTGTGTAAAAGCACAGAGGACACTCATAGATAATAGTCCCAAAATATCTACAAAATCTCAGGCCACCAGATTTCAAGCATTTGAGGATGTGGGGATCCCAATTGCAAACACTATAGAAAATCCTACATTGGGAATGCTTTTTCCAAAGCAAGTGCACATAGGAGTCCTTAATAGCAAGGAGCTAGTGTCCCCTCACTTGAACCTACATTTTCTGCTTTAGGCACCTCACCATTCCCAATAAATTGGGGTTCCTTGAAATGTAGGTATACATTTTAGGGTAACACCCCAATTCTCCTTGCTACGTAAGTGGCCCAGGGGCCATAAATGGGCCTTTTTGTCTTTTGCCCCCTAGATGCACTTGCCTTTTAAACAGCAACAACCTCCAAGAAATGTGGTTGAGTAGTAGCTAGTAGGATCCTCAAAATTTCAAGTAGTTACAAACAAAGGTTTAGGACATGTGAAGGATTAAAGACAGTGAGTTCTTAGGCTGAGGAATATGAGAAGCAGCCTTAACACACATTTAAATGTGCAAACATGCATGATGCATAAAAACATATTTAAATGTGCAAACATGCATGATGCATAAAAACATATTTAAATGTGCAAACATGCATGGTGCATAAAACACATTTAAATGTGCAAACATGTATGATGCATAAAAACACATTTAAATGTGCAAACATGGACAAACATGTATGTTTATTGTACTAAAAACAATCCCCCCTCGCTAAAACTTTTTTAAAAAAATCACTTACCTGAATGATGAAGCACAGGTCCCTCTCTGCAAACAATGGACGCGGCATGATGATAACGCAGATATGAAACTTCCTGGTTTACTCCTGCCTACTGAAAATCGTGCCTACGCCACGCATTTGCACGTACGGCTGCTGTATGCTCAATAATACCCGCAGGTAACCGTTGTTCTATGTTGCACATAGGTACGCGCATATTATTTCATATTAATATACTTTTTGTATTTATTTTTTGTTTTGTTTCTTTTATGAATTATGGACAAACATGCTGGTTTGTACACTTTGTGCCAAATATTTTCTTGCTTTTCTATCCCTTCAGAGTGTTTTTGCAGGTTTGAATGGCATTTTAGATCTTGGCCCACTATATATATTGACTTACTCACCTCAGCTTGGTGGTGGAAGCACATAAAGGTGGATTCCTTCTTTTAACCAGAAGCAATATCATCCATGAATGTTGCTTGGAGCCAAGCCTATGACATCAGAAATCATAGGAAGAAATAGGCAATCTTTTCAATTTGAATCATGTTAAGCAACATGGCCTAAACATTCCTCATTGACTATTTCCCACTATTTCTTCCTATAATTTATTATGTACACACATAAATGCATACATACAGATGTATATGCATGTATGTACATACATGCACAAGTGCACATGAAACAAATATACACCCTAAAAAGAAAAACTTACCGGAATGAGTATCCTTCTCTGGAAATTTTTTCTACTAATAGAACAGTTCACACGCACATAGTGGTTACATCACACTGACTTTTAATAAGCCAATTGTGCTGTTTTCAGCCAGTCAAACTAATCATAGATGGGAACTACTTAAAAACAAGCATAATAGAATGTTTGCATTGGAGGTCCTGGGACATAGTAAAGGAGATCACCAAAAAAAAAAACCCACAAAAAATATACAAAATTTGGACAAAAACTTTATTCAAAATAAACCTATTTGCTAAAAGGTCACATTAAAATATAGAGAACATACAGATAACACTACATTTACATGACAAAATCAACCAAAAAAATACACATGTAAACCCACACTTGCATATAAAGCCTAATTATTTACAAAGTGGCCCCAAAAATATTGCATTCCAAAAATATTTACCAAACCAATATGCTATTTTGACCTATCAAGGGTGGAAAAGTGGATGAGATATTTATGCAGGACAAACATTTCAAGGTGGTAATATAGACATACTATTCTAATGAAACAATAGGACCAAAAACACAATAACATAGCATTAACCACCTGAGCGTTACACTGATTTCTAGATTTCTGTTCCAAAAGCGTCACAGGTTTTCATGAAATTTTCTTTTTTAAATTGTAGACCTGTAACTTACAGAAATATGTCCGAATAGGGTTCTAGTAGATATCATGAATATAAAAAATGTTT